>NC_058131.1:347857689-348046786 GCF_016433145.1 Gracilinanus agilis | reverse complement strand
CGCCCCGCCCCACCCCGCCCCGCCCTGGTCCCTCCTGGATGGAACTTCGATTTTTTTCTCCCTCCATCCTCAGCGGTTTTTCTTTCCCGATCCTCCAGTGGTCTAGCCTCGAACCCTTGGCCTTTCTTTTCTTTAGGCCGCAGTCCGCATCCCACGCCTACCCGTAGTGCAGAGCCCACTGTACCCTCCCTCTTTTTGCAATCCCTAGCCTGAGTGGACAATGTCCCCTCTGCTTTGCCCTGTCAGGGAAATGGTAGGGCCGGAATTGGTCTTGTTCTTCTGCCTCAGTCGTTGGTTCTCCAGAACCTAGGCCCTCTGCGTTTTGGTCCATAGCCTATCCTCTAGAAATGTTGAAGGGGCAATAATAGAAACAGTCCAAAATCTTCCAGGGTGGTCCAGGTCCTAAAGCTTCAGAGGCTTCATCACTCCCATGGTTGTGCCTAGGGGTTTCTGTCCTCAGCTCTGGCACTTACATTCTGAATGAATCTGGCTCATATACCTTCACCTTTCTGAGACTGGATGGCTTCAATTCCCTTCCAGGTTTAAAATCCTATATCTTCCAAGTTAAATTTTGAGTCCTGGTGGAGCATCTAAGTAGGGTAATAAGATCACAGGACTTAGCACTGGAGTGGCCCGTTGAGAAGCTAGAGACAGAGGACTGAAATTAGGGAGAGAGGTGGGGGCCAGAGAGAGGAGTCATCTACCTTAAAGAAATAATCTCAGGCAGGTGGGAGGCCAGCAGAATTGGCTCAAAAGTGGACCTATATCTGAGGTCATTGTTGACATTTAAGAGCAAGGTTATGCATCTAGTGGCACAAAAAGAGTACTAGGTTAGGAGTCGGGAGGCTTAGATGTATGAGATGACATAAGTTGAAGGAACTAAAGTTGTTTAGCCCTGAGAAGAAAAGACTTAGGGGAAACATGATCAGTGTCTAGGTATTTGAGGAGCTGTCATATGAAGAGGGTATAGCTTTGTTCTACTCAGCTGCAGAAACAGATTGTAGGAGCAATGGGGATGGAAGTTATAGGGAAGGAGATTCCAGGGTCAGTAAAAGGAGAGACTGCAAACATGGAGAGTTCCACCTGAAAAAGTCTTTGTTCTGTTCCAGATGACCTCTGGGGTTCCTTTCAACTATTGTATTTTGTGCTCTGAGTACAATTTACTCAAGGCTGAGGAACTTAGGCATGTGATTTCCCCTCTTGGGCCTCAGTTTCCACCTCTATACAATTAGGGAGTCAATAAGTTTCCAGCATCAATGTTCAGTGGTTCATGAGGAAGAAAGGGCCTAATGACATATGCCTCACTCCATCCCACTTCAAGGGCACAGCCTATCAGAGACTAAGGAAAATTAAAAGCAGAGATCCACTTCCCCTCCTTCCGGTCCTCCCTTGGTGAACTTCACAGGACTGAAATGTTTAATGGAGTGAGTTAGGGTTAGCATTGCCCAGAGGTAGAGAGATGGTCTAAAAGGCCTCTGAGGTTGTAGATAGCCTAAAGTGCTCAGATTAGAAGTCTAAGTGAAATGAGATTTCTCTCTCCCCAAAATTCAGCCATCTGTCCCAACTTTGACCTAGAGACCAGCTAACAGACCAAGCCAGAGATAAGGTTTCTTAAGCAACTTTCTCTTTAATTCCTCTTGGGAAGTGGAAGCCCCTGAGCTGTTTCCCCCACCC
Organism: Gracilinanus agilis; assembly: GCF_016433145.1. Taxonomy (NCBI): domain Eukaryota; kingdom Metazoa; phylum Chordata; class Mammalia; order Didelphimorphia; family Didelphidae; genus Gracilinanus; species Gracilinanus agilis. The sequence continues at coordinate 348,045,112 of NC_058131.1, read as the reverse complement.
CACCCCACCCTTATGTGGCCCCTTCTCCCTGCACCTCTCCCTCAGATCCTTCCTACTTCTGGGACAGAGAGGAGGAGAAAGAGGGCCCCTTGCTCCTGGATGGTCAGTTTAAAAAAACCAAGTCAGTTAAGAAATGAGACAGAGGAGAGGGGAGGTGCAAGATGCAGAGGGTTGGTGGTTTGGAGGACGGTTAGGGCCACCTGGGTGTTTTTTGTTTGTTTTTGTTTTTTTAAGCAAGCATTTCCCTAAGCCTCTCCTGAGTGGGAAGTATCTGTAGGAGGAAGAACCATTCTTCTCGTCTTCTTGCCAGAGGTCTGTCAGGCCACACCCATCAACTGTGGAATTTGTCAATTATTCTGGAATTGTGTTTGATATAAATCTCCTCTGGTCCCCAGGCCCAGGGCAGAGCTTGAAGGCACCAATGGGGAGCCTCAGGTCCTCAGACCCACTCAGTGCCTGTTCCCCACCTCCCTCCCTCGCCCAAGGGGAGGGCAGGGCTCCAAGGGGCTCTTGGAACATGCAAAGGGGTATTTGTGCTGCAGCGCCTGCCCCTGCCCCACCCACCCACCCCTATAAGATGGTGGCACCCGCTCCATCAGGGCTTCGAGGGTCCTTCACCCCAATGATGAAGTTGTTGGTTCTCCGGCCTCCATGGACCCAGGACAGAACATCTACCTTCTCAACCCGGTGGCCCCGAGCTTCCAGAAACTCAACCTCTTCCTCTGTGAATTCACCTGAAAGAAGTCACATGCAACAAAATCAATTCACCAAGCATTTATGAAGTACTTTCTCTGTGCTGAATCCTCTTCTGAGTGTTCAGTAAACCCATGTAAACACACAGTCACCGGCCAAGGGGATTTGTTCTTCAGGGCTTGTCTGTCCTGAGCAAGCTGGAGACAAACGATTTCAACACCCTGAGAAAATCCCCATCATTTCCCAAAATTCTTTCTAGTCTCCCAAATCCCAACAATCTCCAGAGATCAGATTGAAAGAGTAAATTCCCCTAAGGGAATTATGAACTGTCAGGGTAGGAAAGGACCTTAGAAATCATCTCCAATCCCCACATTTTACACATGAAATAACTGAACACTGGTTAACTCTGGGACTTGCCCAAGGTATAAAACTAGTTATAGGTCATTAACATTAGTCCCAACATCCCTCTTTTACAGAACAAATTTATTACCTACTTGGGGTCATTTAGTGACTTTGGGTGCTTTAGGAAGGACTATCGTTTTGGCAGCGGGACCATGGGAGAGACTGGAAAAGGGATGAGGGGTTTAAAGCAGGACACCAATTAAGAGGCTATAGAATTAGTCCAGGCCCAGGAGACACATAATAAAGGTGAAGAAAATGAGATCTTGAGAGGTTGTGGGATTAGCATACGGTCACGTGACTACTGTCATAAATAAACTGGTTTGAGTAGGGGGGCATCTAGTCCAACCCTTTTCTCATTTTGAAGGTGGGGAGCCTCAGTCATGAGGAAAGGAAAATGATTGAAATTCGCTCTGAGGGCTTAGGGCTAAATCTCAAAGTACTTTGCAAGAGTAGTCTTTGGGTAGGTGGGAGGCAAGAAAAGAAGGGGGTCAGAAGGAAGGTTGAGAGAGAAGAGGGCATCATGGAGGTAAGAAAAGGGCAGAGAAAGAGGCAACAGTTAATGTCATGGACAAATTTTACTGACAGCAACTCTACCATCAACTGTCTATAGGTTATCTGTACAGCCATGGCTTAAAAGTCTGTGGAGGATCTGCCCAAGAGGACTACTCCACCAAATCTGGGAGGGCTCTAAACCCAGAAAAGAGGAACAGCCAATCTCAAGAAAGTCCACCCACAGCAACTGGGGTGGAGAGAACTAGAGGGCTAGTAACTAATATGTAGATGAACTTGACTTTTAATCCTTTGTATTCTCAAGTAAAGCAATTTAAAAGACTGTACCATCTTTTTAGCATTTTCAAGTTTACTTTTCTTCCAAAAACAACCCAGAAGGTTAAACAAGTAGTTATTTCATCTTAGTTTTCCATTGTGTCCAACTCTTCAAGACCCCATTTGGGGTTTTCTTGGCAGAGATACTGAGGTGGTTTGCCATTTCCTTCTCCAGCTCATTTTACAGTGAGGGAACTGAGGCAAACAGGACTAAATCACAGTTGGTAAATGAATGACCACTACTTAGCTGAAGTGGGCATAAAAGAGGTACAGAGGAGCTGGCCACTCAGCATGACAAAAAGATAATCCAGCTGTTGTTTCTAGAGTGGGGACAATGATTGTGTAGCATTGTATATATCAATGATTCCCAAAGTGGGTGCTACCGCCCCCTGGTGGGTGCTACAGCGATCCAGGAAGGCAGTGATGGCCACAGGTGCATTTATCTTTCCTATTAATTGCTATTAAAATTTTTTAAAAAATTAATTTCCAGGGGGCTAAGTAATATTTTTTCTGGAAAGGGGGTGGTAAGCCAAAAAAGTTTGGGAACCACTGGTATATATTGTCAGATTAGGTCAATGGATAGGTTAGTTTTGATGAACTACTTTTTTCCACTTTTGTTCTTTATTAGCTGTATCTAGACCAGTGATGTCAAATTCAAATGGAAATAGGAGCACAAAATCATACATAAGGAACCCTGAGGGCCACATATTGACTTTGTTGTTGTTCAGTCCCATCCAAGTCTTCGTGACTCCATCTGAAGTTTTCCTAGCAAAGATACTGAAGTGGTTTGCCATTTCCTTCCCTTTACAAATGAGGAAACTGAGGCACAGTTAAGTGATAAGTTTACATAGCTAGTAAGTGTCTGAACCTAAATTTGAACTCAGGAAGATGGGTCTTCCTGACTCCAGGCCTAGCATTCTATCCACTAAGTCAACTAACTGCAAAGCATCTTGACTTAGAAAGGTACATATTAACATTACCTATGTTCTATTACTTTAACTTATTTTGTTAAATATTTCCCAATGACATTGTAAAGATTCTGGAGCACTCTTAGTGTTGGGGGCTGCATGTGACCCACTGGCCCTGAATTCAACACCTGTGTTCTAGACAACTCTCTAAAACAAAAAGGTAGCAAGGGGAGAAATTGATCACTTGGGAATCCCTTTACCAAAAAAATCACAGATTTACTTCTTACTTCTTTGCTACAAGCTCTCTGAGGAGGGTAGAGGAAGGATATAATTGGAAATGACTACAAAACAAAAATAAAATCTATCAATTCAAAATTTTAAAAGAGTAGTTCAGAGAAACGGTGTCCCCAAATAATAAACGGCAATGACAGCAACTCTCAGCTAAAGCTTTCTTTCTTCCCAAAGTTCCAGAGTAGATAATGAAAGGCTTATTATCTCTGCAAAATTGACAATGCATCCAGGACAGGGGGAGATTGACTAAGTAATGAGTCAATTAACAAGTATTTTATTAAGCATTTACAATGTGCCAGGCACAATGTTAATGAGTAGAAACACAGACATGAAAGCCACATAATCCCTGTAAAGATCCAAGAAATTCCCAGGAGGTGTTGCTGCAGGTGGGTGTGGTGGGGATGAGGCTATAGAGGGATTGGTATGTATGTGTGTGTCTGTGTCTGTGGTGGATGGTGTGTGTGTGTGTGTGTGTGTGTGTATTCGTAGGGATGGTCTAAGGCAGAAGATGGAAACTGAAGCCTAAAAGTCCCCTTCTCAGGAGGCACTTTGGGGGTTGTACCTGCTATTGGTCTGGCCCACCTAGACTTCAGAATCAGGACCCCACCAGCCTGCCCTTCTCCCAGTACTCACTGTCCACCTGGAGGATGTTGGATTGGAGCTCAGGGTGGAGGCGCCCTAGGGATAGGCTGTCACTCAGATTTCTGTTCATGGTCAGCACGTTTACCAGTACCTGCAGGATGCCACAGAGGTAAGGGGTGCACATAACCAAGGTATAGCCCCAAAGAACCCAGGCAAATCAGCCCTTACAGCTATAAAGCATTTTATACTTTTAGGTGCTAGGTGGTACAAGTAATAGAGAAAAGGCTGCACTGGAGTTAGCTCAAACTGGCTTACAAGTGCCAACTGTTAACTTTTCAGTATGAGCATGTTCAGCTTTGAAATCAGTAAATATTGCAAGTCAAAGCTTGATTTGTGGTTTTGTTGATTGTTTAGATTTAAGAAAATAATGGAGAAAATGTTATTGATGTGGATTCAACTTAAAAGAATGTCACATTTCCTAGCCATGTGACCCTGGGCAAGCCACTTAACTCCCATTGCCTAGCCCTTATTGCTCTTCTACTTTGGAACCAATACACAGTATTCATTCTAAGACAGAAGGTAAGGATTTAAAAAAAATTGTCACAGGCAGAATTTTTTCTTCCCAGAGAGTCTGTTATGAAACTTATTTTTTGTTATTTATAACAATATTGATAAATTTATATTATGTTATTTACCAGCACACTCCTATCAGCTAGGTAGTGCATTAGACAAATTAAAATCTTGCTTTAGATGTTTATTGTCTGACCTTGGGAAAACTGCTTAACCTGTTTGCCTCAGTTTCCCCAGCTGCAAAATGGGGATAGTAATATCGCCCACCTTCCAGGGTTATTCTAAGTATAAAATGAAATATTTGAAAGACATTTTGCAAACTTTAAAGCACTAATATTTTTATTAATATTTATCAAAGCACTTCCTTATCACTGTTTCAGACACTAATACTGTTTCTTAGAGTCAGGAAAGTCAGAGATTAGTGTTCTGGTTTGACAGAGGGGGAAAGTGAAATCCAAGGAAGTAAACTGACTTTTTCCATTAGCCAAAGATAAAGTTTGTAGTGGATCTTAACTAGGACCCAGGGTTGATCCTCTGCCCCAAGGTTCTTTCATTATACCATGCTGCTTAACCTTGCCTAAGAATAATAGCTCACATTTCCATCATGTTTTAAGGTATACAAGTCTCTTTACACACAATAGCCAGACAGGGTAAACAGTGCAAGTGTTATTCTGTCCATTTCACAGATAATGAAACCAAGGCTAAGAAATGTCCCATGATTTGCCCTTACACAAACAACTAGTATCAGAAATACAATTGGATTCCAGATCTCCTGATTACTTTTCTAGTGCTTTACTATTAATAATAATAATAATGATAGTAATAGTAGTAATAGCTAATATTTTATGTAACATTTACTATATGCCAGGCACTGTGCTAAGCACTTTACAATTATTATCTCATTTAATCCTCACAATAACCCCAGGGGAAAGGTGCTATTATTATTAGCATTATTTCCATTTCACAAATGAGAAAAAGAAGTCAGAGATTAAATGACTTGCCAGGATCACAAAATGTCTGAGGTTGAATTTGAACTCAAGTCTTTATGACTCCAGGCCTGGCACTCTATCAACCATATCACCTAGCTGCCCCATTAATTGTCTCTTATGTTTCCTAGGAAAACAGGGTGACAGACCCAAAGTTATCTAAAAAACTGAGAGAAAATTTAGGTGAAGTAGACCTGAGAAGGGGTGTGGGTGGAAGGGGAGAAGGGAGTGGATGCAGCCCCTGAGCCTCTCCCATTCCTAATGAGCAACATGGTCCCAAGGCCAAGGACTTTTAGTGCTCAGCTCCCATGCTTCTCTGTCAAGAGGGACAAAAGGGAAGGCTCACCTGGGTGAGGCTGCTAAGTCCTCGGGCAGCACCATTGGCTCCCAATGCCAGGTAAGTCCCGCAAAGTCCTTCAGCTGGCCTCACCACTGTGGGTAGCAGGAAGGACAGTGGTCTCTTCCCAGGATGAATGGCATTCTCCTGTCATAGTAACATAGATTGCATGGGTGATGGGAGGGGACCCTGAACTGACTCCCTTTGTCCCCAGCTTCTTCTAGGCTCAAAGAAATTTTGAAGCCTAGCTCTGCTAGTGGCTCGTGTCTCAATAGGCTGTCCTTGAAATGGACAGTTTCCCCTCCCCAGGGCCATCTGGGAGATAAAGGAGAAATGGCTGGGCACAGAAGGATGAGAAAAGAAACTGGGGAGAAAATATAAGGGACAGGGGACAGAAGGAAGCAGCCCAAGGATCAAGGCCATCCCTTCAGGAGGCCTTTCCTGATCATCCAATCCCTAGTGATGTCACTCCCCAAATTTAATTCTTGCTTGGGACAAGTGATGTTATGTTTACATGTATTTGAAGTGCTATATCTCCCCAGGTAGGGCAAGTAACCAGCACAGGACTGGGCATACAGCTGGCTTATTCATTCATTTAAACAATTTCTGAGAACCTGCTGTGTACAGGGACCTGAGCAGCATATTTTAGGATGCAGGGTGAGAAAGGGAGGAGATAGAAGGGAAGAAGAAAGGAGGAAAGTGAGGAAAGAGGTAAGAATTAGGAACAAAGTGTTTCATGGGGAGCTAAGGTGTTTGAGGCAATTTAGAGGATTATCCTACAGTACAAGAGAAAAAGAAGAGAGAGGGGAACACAGGTGGGTAGGGCAAGTGGACCAGCCTAGGAAGTACCAGGCTGGGTGCTGAATGGTTTGCAGTTTTATTGGGCCAGGAGAAGTCCAACATCTGGCTGTTTAGCAGGATCCCAGAGGGCGTGATGAGGCCACTGCCGAAGGGGCGATTCAGTGAGCTGCAGGATGACAGGACACATAGATAACACCCCATCTCCCTGCAGACTCTTCTCCACGGAGTGGATGCCCAAAGGATCAACAATGCCCTCCCCACACCCAATCCCAGTTCCCTGTTCCAACAAAGAAAGAAGAAGACACTTGCACTGGGTAATCCCTGCTCTACTTCCCCAGCCTGACCAGGTCTCTGAACTCTGGGATCAAAATTCAGGGCACTAGACTGTACCTGACCACAGCTACAATGAAGTCATCAGGCCCCATCACCAGCACCTGTGCAGCTGTGGCACCACCATCCAACTCATAGGCAGGCAGCAGTGAGCCGGGGTCCGCCTGTGAATCGTTGATATGGCCCCGAAGGTACCCGGCCTCCAGCTTGCTGTGAAGAGCACAATGGGGAGAGCTGAGAGAGCAGTGTCAAGGATTTGTCAAGAGGCCAGGCAGAACCTAGACAAAGCCCACTTGATCAGTTTCCATACTCCCAGGAGAGGCAGGCTAAGACTAAATGCAAAAGCAAAAAAAAAAAAAAAAAAATTAAAAAAAAAAGGGGGGAGGGGTGAAAAGTGTGTGAATGGGGCCATGGAGCTGGGTATACTCAAATCAGAAGACCTAAGTTCAAATCCAACTTCAGACACTTATTAGCTGTGTGACCCTGGGTTATTCATTTAACCCTATTTGCCTCAGTTTTCTCATTTGTAAAATGAGCTGGAGAAGGAAATGGAAAACCTCTGTCTTTTTAGTATTCTTTTCATGTCTACTATTGTTATTGTGTATGGCAGCTAGGTGGCACAGTGGATTGTGTCGAGCCCAGAGTCAGGAAGACTCATTGTTCTGAATTTAAATCTGGCCTCAGACACTTACTGGCTATGTCACCCTGAGTAGGTCACATAACCCTGGTTGCCTCAGATTCTTCATCTGTAAAATGAGCTGGCAAAGAAAACTACTCCAGTACCTCTACCAAGAAAACCCAAAATGGCATCATAAAGAGTCAGATACAACTGACATGACTGAATGACATGACTCAATCTATCACATACACATATACCCATGCTCACACATCCAATGTGTAGGTATATGCAGTATATATACACTCATACACATGCATCAATGTGTACATACACACATGAATATACATTTCTACACATATTGCTAGATACATGCAAACATACATGCCTGGTCTGACCACTCCTCTGTCCTTTCTTGGCTCATCATCCCTATTATGTCCCTCAACTGTGAATAATCCTCAAAGTTTTATTCTGGAAACTTTTCTTCCCTCTGTGTTGGTGACCTCATCAACTCCCATGAGTTCAATTATCATCTCTATGCAAATTACTCATAAATCAATTTATACAGTCCCAGTCTCTCCCAAGCTCCATTCCTACTATTCCAACTGCCTATTGGACATATAAAGCTAGATGTCCCAAGACATCTTGACTTTGACATGTCCAAAACAGAATTCATTGCCTTTTCCCTAAAACCTACCCCTCTTCCAGTCTTCCAGGTTTGTCACAGTATTCTTGACTCCTCACTTTCTTTTACCCTAGATTTCCCATCGGTTACCTAATCTTTTTATTTCTACACCTACAATGTCTCTCATATCTGACCCCTTTTCTTTATTCCTGAAGCTATGATCTTAGATCAGGCCTTTATCACCCATTTGTTGCACTATTATAATGGTCTTGTATTATTATTATTTTTTTAAACCTTTACCTTCCATCTTGGAATCAATACTATGTATTGGTTCCAAGGCAGAAGAATGGTATGGACTAGGCAATGGAGGTGTCACTCAGATAGGAAGTGTCTGAGGCCAGATTTGAACCCAGGACATCATGTCTCTAGGCCTGGCTCTCAATCCACTGAGTCACCCAGCTGCCCTTTAAAATGGCCTTTTAATTAGTCCCCTTCCCTCATGTTTTTCCCCACACCATTCTGTCCTTCACACTTCAGCCAAAATGATTTATCCTTAAGTGTAGTTCTGAGCAAGTTACTCCCCTATTCATTAAACTCCAGTGGTTCTCTATTGCTTCAAAGGTAAAATTATAGATTCCTCTACTTGGCTTTTAAAGTCTTTCATAACATGGCTCCAACCTATCTCTTAAGCATCCATAAATTACTTCCTTTCCTTTACTGTATGACCTAGACCAGAGATGGCAAACCTTTTAGTGACCATGCTCTGTGCTCTGCCCCTCCCAGAGACCCTGGGCACCCCCCACCTTACCCAGATAGGGGAGGAAGTGCTCCCATTATGCTGCTGGGCAGAGGGGTGGGTGAAGTGAAAAATATCCTCAGTTCAATGGAGAGAACGAAGTGAGCAACTCCCCCTATTCCTTTCTAGTAACAAACTTGGGTGAGCAATGGCTTGAGTGCCCACAGAAAGGTCTCTGCATGCCCTTTTGGCACATGTACCATAGGTTCACCATCATGGGTCTAAACAAACTAGTCTTTTCTCTGTTCCTCAGGTAAAGCCTCCATTTACCAGCCTTTGCACTAGCCAGAGATTCTCTGACTCATAGATTTTCTCACTTCCTTCAAGTCAAATTAGGACAGGTCAATAAACATTCATTAAGCACTTACTATACACCAGGTATTATGCTAAATGCTAGGGAAAGAGAGGCAAAAGCAGTCTCTGCTCTCAAGAAGCTCACAGTCAACTAAAGGAGTTAACATGCAAACAATCATGTACCAATAATATAAATATATATATATATGTGTGTGTATATATATATATATATACATATATATATATATATATGATAAATTGGAAGTAATCTCAGAAGAAAGACATTAAGAAAGACTAGGAATACAGCTAGGTGGCTCAGTGGATAGAGTGCCAGGCCTGGAGTCAGGAAGACCTGGGTTCAAATCTGACTTCAGATACTTCCTAGCTATGTTATCCTGAGCAAATCACTTAACCCTCAACTGCCTAGTCCTTACTGCTCTTCTGCCTTGGAACCAATACTTAGTATTAGAGTTTGGTTTTGTCTTTAATGAAAAATTAATAATAAAAAAAAGACTGGGAAGAGCTTCTTGCAGAAGGTGGAATTTTAGCTGAGATTTGAAGGAAGCCAGGAGGTAAAGAAAATGAGGGAGAATATTCCAAATATGGGAGACAGTCAGTGAAAATGCATAGAGCTGGGAGATGGTATAGAAAACCAAAAGGAAGCCAGTATCACTAGAGTGCATTAAGGGTGGAGGGTGTAAGAAGATTTGAAATCTATGGGACAGATTACAAAAGGTTTTAAAAGCCAGAAATTTTTAGATTCAGTTCTGGGGAAATAAAAAGGAGCTACTGGAATTTATTGAATGAGGACAGGAGAAATATAGTCAATTCTGTACTTTAAGAAAGTCATTTTGCTAACTTAGTAGAGGATGGACAGGAGATGGGAGAGATTTGAAGCAGAGAGACTAGAGGGCCATTGCAATAATCTATGTGTGAAGTGATAAAAGCCTACACCAGAGTAGTGGCAGTGTCAGAAGAGAGAAGGGGGGTACATGTGAGAGATGTTACAAAGGAATAAATAACAGGAGTTGGCAATAGATTGGATAAGAGGGATGAGAGAATGAAGAATCAAAAATGACACCTAAGTTGTGAGCCTAGGTGACCGTGAGGATGGTGGTACTCTTGACAATAATAGGACATATCCACATCACATACCAACAAGATCTAGGACCACAGGAAGTATGCAAAAAAAAAAAAAGGCAATTTTAGCTCTTTATATAGTTTAGGGCACCAAGAATCCTAACAAGATAACCATTCAATGAATTAACAGCAGAGAAGGCTTATTCTTTTTTTTTTTAGATTTAAATATTTTATTTTTTTGAAAAATTTTCCATGGTTCCATGATTCATGTTTTTACTTTCCCCTAGAGAAGGTTTATTCTTACCTCCTAGTGTGCTCATTCAACACCTCTTCCTCCACTGCCAAACACGATCCCATAGCATAGCTTTACAAATCAATACAGACTTATAACAATTAAACCCTATGTATTGTCTCCTCATAGTATCATAAAAACCAAAGTCAGAAGGTTACTTAGGCTATAACAGCAGCTCAGCAGCACTCTGTGCCATAGCAGAGCTCAGACAACTAAAGAACAAAGGAAACTGGGGCAGAACACTTATTCCAATCCAGTACACCTGAGAGAACCCAGCTTTCAATTTGGCCCAGTTCTGTACCCCCAGAAAATAACTGGGTCAAAAGCAGGATGGTGAAACTTGAATTTCCTAGTATGAGAGGAAGCTGAGACAGCTTTAAAATACAAACCAAGATGGCAGAGAAGGTACAATTTCTACTAAATTACCCTCCAAAAAGCTATGATATAATGCTTCAAAAAAAAAAATTCTAGAGCAGCAAAACCCACAAAATGACACTGTGAAGTAATTTTTCAGCTCAAAACAACTTAGAAGGCAAGCACAAGGGATCTAGTGCAACAGGGTGAAGGTAGAGCACAGCATGCAAGGCAGCCCCCACTTTGGCACCACTGAAACAACAGCCAAAGCTTCAGGAACTCTTAGCCACAGGGGGTCAAACAACTGCTTAGAAGAAGATTACAGGAGTCCCTTTGCTGGCTCTGGACACAAGATTCTTGTTGCATTGCCCAAATAGTCACAGTCCTGGGGCCCAGTCACAGGGTGAGGAGGAACACCCCAGTATAAACCATCATTTATAGCCACAGGGGAGCAAGGGACCCTGGTCACAGTTCCAAGGAGTAAGAGTGCTTAAAGTCACTCAGAATACCTCACAGGCCCAGAGAGTATTAAACACACCTCTCTTTACATCATACCACCTTGGAAGACCTGAAAGCAGATAGATCCCCAGAGCCAGTTCTGAAGGCAACCACACAAAGAACTGAAACTTAGAACAGTGCTCCCTTCACCGCAGTTACAAAGCCCAACTTAAACAGTTTTTTTAAACTAAAAGAAAAAGGCAGGAAAATGAGCAAACAACAAAAAAAGAAATAACATAGAAAATTATTTTGATAACAGGGTAGATTCAAACTCAGAAGAAGCCAACAAAGTCAAAACTGCTACATCCAAAACCTCCAAGAAAAATATTAATTGCTCTCAAGCCCAAAAAGAATTAATGAAGGAGCTCAAAAAGGATTTTATTTTTTTTATTTTTATTTTTAATTGAAATTTTTTATTTAATTAATTGATTTAGAATATTTTTCCATAGTTACATGATTCGTGTTCTTTCCTTTCCTCCCTCCCCCCCCCATAGCCAACGAGTAATTCCACTGGGTTTTATATATGTCATTGATCAAGACCTGTTTCCATATTATTAATATTTGCATTAGGGTGATCACTTAGAATCTACATCCCTAATTATGTCCCCATCAACCCATGTTATCAAGCAGTTCAAAAAGGATTTTAAAAGTCAATTAAGAATTAATAATATGGAAATAGATCGTGATCAATGACATATACAAAACCCAGTGGAATTACTCGTTAGCTATGGTGGGGAAGGAAAGAACATGAATCATGTAAGCATGGAAAAATATTCTAAATCAATTAATTAAATAAAATGTTTCAAAGTCAAATAAATAAATAAATGGAAGTTGATTAAGAGAAGTAGAAGAAAAATTGGGAAAAGAAATAAGTGATATAAGAAAATTGTTAAAAAAAAAAAGGATTCAACAACTTGGTAAAAGAGGCACATAAAAATACTGAATAAATTAACATCTTAAAAAACAGAATAGGGGGCAGCTGGGTAGCTCAGTGAATTGAGAGTCAAGTCTAGAGACAGGAGGTCCTAGGTTCAAATCTGGTCTCAGACACTTCCCAGCTGTGTGACCCTGGGTAAGTCATTTGACCCCCATTGCCCACCCTTACCACTCTTCTACCTAGGAGCTAATACACAGAAGTTAAGGGTTAAAAAAAAAAAAAAGAATAAGCCAATTGGTTAGAGGCATAAAAATCCAAAAAAGAAAAGAAATTTTGCAGAATGGGCCAAATGGAAAAAGATATTCAAAAATGCAATGAAAAGAAAAACTTCTTGAAAAACAGAATTGGCTCTCTGGCCAATTGGTACAAAAATTCACTGAGGAAAAAAAATTCTTTCCAAAGTAGAATTGGCCAAATGGGAAAGGAGGTTCAAAAGCTCACTCAAGAAATCAAGCCTTAAAAATTAGAACTGGGCAAATGGAGCATAATGACTTCATGGGATATCAATAAATAATCAAAGTCAAAAGAATGAAAAAATAGAAGAAAATGAAATATCTCATGAGGAAAACAACTGACCTGGAAAATAAATCCAAGAGAGATCATTAAGAATTATTGAATTACCTGAAAGCTATTATTAAAAAAAAAGGCTTAGACATCATTTTTCAAGAAATTATAAAGAAAACTGCTGATATTCTAAAACAAGAGGACAAAATAGAAATGGAAAGAATCTACCAATCACTTCCTGAAAGAGATCCCAAAAGAATAACTCTCAGGAATATTATAACCAAATTCCAATACTCCCAAGGTTAAGGAGGAAATATTGCAAGCAGCCAAAAAGAAACAGTTAAAATGTCATGGAGCCAGAGTCAGGATAACATTAGACTTAGCGGCTTCTACATTAAAGGAGAACAGGGCCTGGAATATGATATTCTAGAGGGCAAAGGAACTAGGATTTCAACCAAGAATCACTTACCCAGAAAACTGAGCATAATCCTTCAGAAAAAAATGGGTATTCAATGAAATAGAGGACCTTCAAACAGTTCTGATGATAAAACCAGCACTAAACAGAAAATTTGATTCTCAAATACAAGACTCAAGAAAAGCATAAAAAGGTAAACAGGAAAGAGAAATCAAAAGACATTCAACAAGGTTAACTGTATACATCCCTACATGGGGAGATGATTCTTATAATACCAAAGAACTTTGTTGTTATGAGGGCAGTTAGAAGTACATAGACAGAAGTAAATGTGTGAGTTGAATAGGATGGAATGATATAAAAAATAAAGTAAAATTAAGGCATGAGAAAGATGAATGCATTGAGAGGAGGAGGAAGAGAAAATAGAATGAAGTAAATCATTGTACATAAAAGAGGCATGAAAGAGCATTGATAGTAGAGGGGAAGAGAGGGGAAGTGGGGAGAAGAGGATGTGAACCTTACTTATCAGAACTGGCTCAATGAAGGAAGAACATATACAATCGAGTATAGAATGCTATCTTACCCTACAGGAAAGTAGGAAGGGAAGGGGATAAGAGAAGGAGATGGGGGGAGTTGATAGAAAAGAGGGCAAATTGGGGGGAGTGGAGGTCAGAAAATAAAAAGGGGTAAATAGGATGGAAAGTAACACACAGTAATCATAATGGTACAAAAATGTTTTACAAGTCTCTAATAAAGGCCTCATTTCTCAAATAAATAGAGAAATGAGTTGAATATATAAGACAATAAGTCATTCCCCAGTTGATAAATGGTCAAACGATATGAACAAGCAGTTCTCAGACAAAATAATTAAAACTCTCTATAATCATGCAAAAAATGCTCTAAATCATTATTATTTAGAGAAATGCAAATTAAAACAACTCTCCCTATACATATGACATTGTCTATTGTGACAGAAAAGGAATATGACAAAACTTGGAGGGGATATGGGAAAGCTGGGACATGATAACACTGATAGAGGAGTTGTGAACTGATTCAATCATTCACAAGAGCAATTTGGACCTATGTCCAAAGGGCTATAAAACAGTATATACCTTTTGAACCAGAAATATCATTATTAAGTTTGTATCCCAGAGATTAAAAAAAAACAAAGAAGAAGGACCTCTATATGCAAAAATATTTAAAGCAGCTCTTTTTGTGGGGCAAAGATTTGGAAAGTGATGGGATGCCTGGGGAATGGCTAAGAAAGTTATAGTATGTAATTATACTGGAATACTACTGTGCTGTAAGAAATGACAAACAGAAGGAGCTCAGAAAAACCTGGAAAGATTTTTACAAACTGAAGCATAAATAAGCTGAACCAGAACATTGTACAGTGATGGGAATATTTTCAAATGAACAGCTGTGAATAATAGTTATTCTCAGCAATACAATCATCCAAAACTTTTCCCAAAGGACTCATGATAAAAAAAAAAATGCCATCTACTTATAGAGAAAAGAACTGAGTCTGAATCCAGATGAAAGCAAACTTTTTTTCGCTTTCTTAATTTTTTTTTCTATTTGAGTTTCCTTTCACAAAAGGATTAATATGTAAAAATGTTTTACATGATTGCACATGTAAAATTTGTATGAGATTGTTGACCATCTTGAGGGGAATGAGGGGGTGGGGGAGGGAAGGAAGGAAGGAGAGAATTCAACACTCGATATTCTGTGAAAAATGTTGGAAACTGTTTTTTACATGTAATTTAGGAAAAAACAAATTTTTTTTAAAAAAGATATAATCCCCAGGGAAACTAGAATAAAAGGGAAAGGAGTGAGAAAGTTAGTGATAGCAGAATAGAAGGGAAAAAAGACTGAAATTATCAAAGATCTCTAGAAGAAGAATACTCAGTAAAAGATATCTAGTATAAATAGATAAACAAGGAAGATATTAATAGCAGAGAGGCCTCCACATCAGCTAAAACTACCCAAACATGAATGAATAAGAAAGACAGAGGAGAATAAATCAACACCTGATGGGGTGAGGGCCCTATGGATCCCTAAGAAAGCATAGAATCAGGTAGGATATTCCTGAATGGAGAAGTAAGAATTGTGAAGTATAATGTACAGCCATGAACAGTAAGAATAATTGGCAGAATAGAAAAACTTGAACCCATAGGGACAAGTCATCTCCCCAAATAAACAAAAGAGAGAATAATTGATTAGGAATGCAAATACACAGAAGAGAAGCAAAATTTAATAGTGTTAAAAGAAAATGTGATATCCATAAAAGCAAAACATCTCAAAGATAGAATACATAGAGACAATTTAAGAATTACAGTTCTCCCAGAATAATGTGACAAGTCAAAAAATCTGAACACTGTAATGCAAGAAATAAAGACAAGACTAGGACATAAGTTCTAGATAATTCAAATACCACCTCCTACAGGAAACCTTTTTTTTCCCCTAATAAATTCTAGTGCCTTCCCTCCCAATCTTACATTTGTTATATACATGTTATCTCCCTTAATAACATGTACATTCTTTGAGAGCAGAGATTGTTTCTTTTCTTTTCTTCTTAAACCTTTACTTTTTTGTCTTGGAATCAACTTGAAGTAAGTAATGGCCAGGCAATTAGAATTAAGTGACTTGCCCAGGGTCACACAGCTAGGAAGTGTGTGAGGCCATATTTGAACCCAGGTCCTACCAACTCCAGGCCTGGCTCTCGTATCTGATCAGCCACCTAGCCTGAAGTGGGGATTATTTCATATTTGTGCTAGTATCTAGCACAATTCCTGGTGATTAATTATGTGGGTATACATGCACATATATAGGGCAAACCAAAGTTTTATAGTTTAAGATTTAATAGCTTAAAACTACACTAAAATTTTGGTACTCTCTGTGTATGCACACATGGTACTCTAAGATTTAGAGCCAGAATAGATCTTTGAAATCAATACACACACACATATATAAATATACATATACAAATATGGAGCGTGTGTTTCTGAGAATTCAGAAGGACGAGAAAGCCTCTGATAAATGCCTTTCTCAGTTCTCTTCACACTATCGTCCCATCCCCAATCCTTCCTATCTCCTGGCCCTACCTGAGCATGTCTTCTGTGCTCTCAGAGATGGTTGAGTCATAGAAGGGATCTCCCAGTCTGCTAGCCAAGGCCAGAGCAATCTTCAGGGTCTGTGTTTACAAAGGCATGCAAGAGACAGCAAGTACATCAGGACCTCTTCTCTACCTGTAACTCCCAGGCTCCAGAACATCCATGTTCCACCCCTCAGATTTCCAAAGACTTTCCCATTCCCCATTCCCAAAATATCTTCACTGACCCCATGCTCCAAAGGCCTCCCCAGCATCCAACCCTCTTCCCAAAGACTGCTTGGTATCCCCAGTACTCAGAGGGAGAGGGTGCTTAGGGGGTAGGGGTGGGAGTGAGAGTTTGGTGTCCATTCCATACTCCCAGAAAGCAGGAACACAAGGTAGGACAAGGAAGCTGAGAAGCTAAAAGATACATAAGACAGGGATAATGGTGGAAAAAGGGAAGGAAGCCATACCTCAGCCACCCAGTGCAGAGCCTGCTCCCTGGACACCAGACTCGTAAGGTTGAAGCCCTCTAGGATGTTCAAAGCAGCGATGAGGGCAGGGCCCGTGTGAGGGGGTGGGGGACTGAGCACCAAGTGGCCTTTGAGAAAGAGAGAGGCCAAGTTAAGGAGGAAGGGGAAATAGATCTAGGCGTAAGGACAAAGGGGCAAAGGATTTTTCCTGAGGTAAAGAAGCTCAAATCAAACTCTTAGAAACTAAAGTCCTCATTTTATAGATAAGGAAGCAGATTGAAAGTGAAAAAGGTACTTGCTAAAGATCATACAGTTAGTCAGTGGTAAAGTAGGAGTTAGAACTCAGGAGGCCTTCTGACTTCCAGCCCAGAGCTTTGAAACTTTCAGAAACAAGGATCCAAAATATTTATTCATTTAGGTCAGGACTGGCCTCAAGCATGTACAGTGACCCATTCCAACCTACATCCCCGTACACCCACCTACTCCTAACCTTCCCTACAACCCTATTGACAAAGCCCAAAATGCCTCTAACAAAGACATGTCCAATGTGGAAAATTTCAAGATTCTTTTAAGGAGCCCAAGCTTCTCCCTGAAACAAAGGCCTATCTTTCCCCAACCATCGTTCTGAAGACTTTGTATGGTTGTGAGACATGGAGCACAATGGTCTCTGAAAAACTGAACATGAACTACAGAGAACCACATGGAGAGGCACATGCAACATGTAACCAATGGGGAACTTTAAAGAAGAACTAAAGTGAAAGATGTCATCAGGGAAATAAATATATGAGGAAAAGATGGGCTAGTTATATATCAAGGATGGGCAGCCTTGTGCTCTCCACTGCTCTCTTTGAAATATCAAGAGAAATTGAGGAAAGGCATTGGCTATGTGTTGAGAAGCAGGCCTGGCAGACTCATGGGAAGAGATGGCTAAGAGTTGCAGGGGATGGCAGACATGAAAAAAGGTCCAAACCTATGACATGGTTGATATGACTAATCCCATCAGGGCCCTCACTATAGCAAGGTAATCCTTTTAGTCTTTTGTAACTGGCTTTCTATTGGAATATTTGGCAATATTAGCAATACTCCACAGGAATTACCTCAAAGCTTCATTTACTCAAGCTTCCTACACTACTTTCTTCCCTTCCCTCTCAGCCGAGAACTTCATCTCATATTATAGAGACAATAGAAACCATTCACCAAGATCTCCCTTATTCTAGATCTTAAAACTGTCATCATTCCCCCCTCTTCTCCTCCTTGTCCAGTCAAATGAAAAGGTAGCCCTTCTCCTTATCAAGGGTAAAACTTCTACAGCTTCCCTGTCTTCTTCTACCCTACCTTATGTCATGACTCACCTCCCTGCTACCTAAAAATATGTCTAGGTCTTTGGCATCTTAAAAAACTCCCATTTGACCCTATTATCCATTCAAGCAAGTCTAATGTCTTCTCCCCTTTCATAACCAGAAATCTAGAAAAAGCAAAGTAATCCAAAATCATTGCCTCTATTCTTTCTCCTCTTACTTCTCAATCTTTGCATTTGGGTTTTTGGCTCTCATCACTTGGTTGGAATTGTACTCTCCAATATTAATAATGATATACTAATTGTGCGCTATGATGGCCTTTTTTCCCCTTCAGTATCAATCTTCATCTGTTATGATGTCTCTGAAATGAGTTTCTGAAGCATTTAAAACTTTTTCTCACCCTTTCCTGGGAAGTCTTTCCTCTCTGTACTTTCATTATCCTCCTATCTGTTTGACCAATCCATCTGAGTTTCTTCATCATAGATCACAGATTGTCATCCCACCCAACTGCGGCTGTACTACAAACTTCTTAATTGGTCTCTCTACCTCAAGTCTCTCTCCCCTTCAATACATCTTCCACATAGCTGTCAAAATGATATTTCTACTTCAGCATAGCTCATTCAACATCTCTACTTAATAAACTCCACTGGTTTCCCATTACCTTTAGGGTCAAATAGAAATTATTCTCTCTGGTTTTTAAAGCTCTTCACAATCTGTCTCTAGCCTTATTTTTCCAGCTTTATTCTAAATTATATGCTTTCATCACTCTTCCATTCTTCAGTCCAGCCAAACTGGCCACCTTCCTGTTCACATATTCCACATCATCTCTACCTCTTAGAATTCCTAGTTTTCTTCAAAACTAAGATGAATTTTAAGAAATATGGACAAAGGTAATATGAATAATTTAATTTTTTTAAACCAAAACTCTGCTCCTAAAAAAAAAGTTTCATCAGAGATCCACTCTGAAGGCATGAATGAATAAATAAAACCTTTAAAATATATTTGAGAAAAACAATTCAGCTCAAGTACCACTTCCTACACAAGGTCTTTCCTGATTTCCTAAGATGCTAGTGCCTCCCAACAACAACAACAACAACAAGATTTTGAATATATGTATATGTATTCGTGTATGTATCTCTAGAGTAAGGTAGTATGTTATATGAAAGCAAATTGATAAATTTTTGTCTTTGTGTCCCCTGGTTAAGCATAGTAGGTGTTTAATAAATTTGCTCAATTATTGATACCCAGGAAATTACATGGCCAATATCACTGAAAGCAGGTTTTTATAGATATTTAAAGAGGCAGAGAGGAGGAGAGGGGTAGGGCAGGGAGAGAAGCAAAAGGATGACACAAAGAGTTTAGGTTGAGGAGGATGGAGACAAACTTCTTGCCAAAGATTCACCCAGGGTCCTGAGAACCCAAAACCCTGAAGTAGGAATAGGGATACTAGCTATGTAACCTTGGGCAAATCTCTTCCGCTCCCTGGTTTCAGTTTTCTCCTCTATAAAGAGAGGCAGTTGGACTAGATTCTCTTTCAGCTCTGATAATCTACGATTTCAAGTCCCTCCTAGCTCTGATATTCTATGGCTCTCTTAGGATGAGGCAATGGCACTTGGGAAGGAAAGAGAAAAAGACATGAATAGGAAAATCACCCTCCTTGGCAAGAACTCACCTCCCACTTGCCCTCCAAATCCTAACATTCAGGGTACTTAGGCAACTGACTGAACTCCAGTCTCTGTTTTAGATTCTAGCTCCTCAGTAAGCCATTGGCCTACTCATGTTTTCAGGGTTTTTTTTTTTTTCTTCTAACATAGGAAAGAGCCTCGAGACAACAGAGAGGGAAGGCAAGAGAGATTGCCAATTGGGGGCAGGGTCACCTCGGTACACGCCACGCACAGGCTTCTCCACTAGTACACTATAGTTGCTGAAATCCTCCTCAGTCAAGACTCCACCATGGTGCTGCACCTGGAAGCAAGAAGGAAGAGAAGGGGAAAGGAAGATGGCTTCAGCTAACATTTCTCCCAGCCCCTACTCTCCCCATCCCTGGGACACCACAAGGAAGGGATTGGTAGCTGCAATCTCTTCCCAGTCCCAATAATATTCCAAGTCCTAGAAACCAGGACACAGCAGAAAAAGCAATGACTCTGAGTCAGAGGACCCAACTTCAAATCTTGTCTTTGACATGTACCATCCATGTGACATTAGGCAAGTCACTTAATCTCCTTAAGCCTCAGTTAATTCATCTATAAAATGTGAGGGTTGAACTATATGGTCCTTGAGATGCCTTTCAGCCTCAGATCTCTAATTCTTAGTAGAATGTTTCCTCTTCCCATATACTCCACCTTGGTGAAGAGCACATCACTCTTTCCAAGGGCTCCCTGATCTTTTCTCTCAGGATTCTTAAAGCCTTTAAAAAATGTCTGAGATGTATTATGATCCTGAGAATGCAGAAGTAGAATATGTATTAGGTAACCTGGGTTCTAGTCCTGATTCTGCAGCTAACTTGCTCCAAATTTCGAGACATCTTCTTTCTCTGAGCTTCAA
The DNA here is from genome assembly GCF_016433145.1 of Gracilinanus agilis. Classification (NCBI taxonomy): domain Eukaryota; kingdom Metazoa; phylum Chordata; class Mammalia; order Didelphimorphia; family Didelphidae; genus Gracilinanus; species Gracilinanus agilis. The sequence continues at coordinate 348,024,573 of NC_058131.1, read as the reverse complement.
CTTGGCCATCTGCAAAATGGTTGGGCTCAGTTCTCTGTAAAGTCCCTCCCACCTTTGCTTTTCTATGTTTCTATTATCTCAGCTCACCCTGGTTGGTCCCATGCTCACCTCTGACACCATCTCCTGGGTAAGGTTGCCACCCCCATAGAAAGCTGTGGCCCCTGCAGAGCCCAGAGAAGACAGAACAGCTGCCAAATCTGGCCTCCGCACAAATGTGCCAGGGACTAACGGCCGGCCTTCGGGGAAGAAGGTCTCCCGGAAACGCTCTGAAGCATTGGGAACTGGCTGTTCCAAGATGGCTCGGGCTGGAAGGATGGGGAAGTTATCTCAGTCTTCAGCCTCAGCTATCCTGACCATTCTAAGAACCCAAGTTAAAAAAAAAAAAAAAAAAAAAAGAACCCAGATAGTCCTCCCACCCCGGCCAACATAGTGAAGGGGCTTCTAGCCCTCCAAGGCTCTTGCCTTCTCTTCCCAGCACTCCCTTTGTAGTCTCACCACCCACCTCCAGGGGCCCCAACTGACCAAGATCATGGGTCACATTGAAGCCATCTTGAGCTACAGCTGAGGCGAATGCCAGAACCTTGGACCATGGCAGCCTGAGCAGAGGAAGAAAGAGAACATGATGAGGGAGCTGAAAGCAGGGAAGAATGGAAAAGAGAGTACAGTATACCTAAGGGAATGAGAACTGAAAGGAGGAAAAGGAGAAGGGACTCTAAGGATGATAGACCCCAAGCTAGGGGAGGAAGAATTTGGGGAAAGGAGACATGTACATGGGGGAAGAGAAAGTGGAAACAAAATTTATAGGAAGTTGGAGGAATATGGGAAGAAGAAATCCAAGGCAGGGGAATATTTAGGAAGAAGAATGAAAAGTTGGGTTGGAGGGAAATCACTGGTGTCACCCTCCCCCTTACCTTCCATAAAGTTGATGAGCTTCATACAGCCCCTTGGCCATTCCTGGGATCCCCACAAGGAGACCCGGCTGGGTCAGGTGAAGCAATCGAGGGAAAGAGGAGACCAAGTCACTAGAAGGGGAGGGGCTGGGCTGAGCTCAAAAGGGCCCATAGCCCCACGGGAGAGGGAATCCCCAAAGGTCACAGGTACATCATAGTTCTACAGAAGCCTTGCAAATATTAGGCACACAGGATCCACACATGTCTGGCCAATGCTCATTCTATTCAGTAATTGGCCACATAGCAAACATCTATAGAAGGTACACTACAGCCAGTCATATAGTATGTCTAGCCAATCAACAAGCATTTACTGAGTATCTACTAAGTGCCAGACACTATGCTAAGCACTAGGAATATAAATAAAGGCAAAAAACAGTCCCTGCCCTCAAGGAGCTCACAATCTAATGGGAGAGACAATGGGTAAATATCTAGGTATATAAAAACATATAGAGAGTAGATGGAAGGCAATCCAAAAGCAGAGGCATAAGCAGCTGAAGGGACATCTGGCAGAAGGTGAGATATGAACTGAGTCATGTAGGAAGCCAGGGTGAATGGCAGAGATTCCCAGGCATGAAGTCAGTCAGTGCAAAGACAGAGTGGAAAAAAGAATGTCATTTAAAAACAAAACAAAACAAAATAAAACAAAAACCCTTACCTTCCGTCTTAGAATCAATATTGTGTTTTGGTTCCAAGGCAGAAGACCAGTAAGGGCTAGCCAATGGGGGTTAAGTGACTTGGCCAGGGTCATACAGCTAGGAAGTGTCTGACACTGGATTTGAACATAGGACTTCCTGTCTCTAGGCCTGGCTCTCGTGTCATTTTTGAGGACTTGCAAGGAGGCCATTGTAGCCTGATCATAGAGTGACTATGAAATAGAAGTAGATTGGAAATGTAGGAAGAAGCCAAGTTATGAAGATCTTTAAATACCAACTAGAGTTTATATTTGATCCTGGAGGTAATAGGGACCCACTGGATATTTTTGAGCAGGGGGATAATTTGGTTAGACTTGTGCTTTAGAAAGAATCACTCAAAGGATATGAAAAGGCAGTTTTCAGAAGAAATCAAAGTTATCTATAGTCATATGAAAAATCCTCTAATGACTATTGATTAGAGAAATGCAAATTAAAAACAAATGTTGAAGTGCCACCTCATCCCTATCAGATGGGCTAATATGACAAAGAAAGAAAATTACAAATAAGGGAAGAGATATGGAAAAATAGAGATACTAATGCACTGTCGGTGGAATCATAACCATTTTGAAGAACAATTCTGAACCATACCCAAAGGGCTATAAATCTGTGCATGCCCTTTCAGATTTACCTTTCAGAAATACCATTATTAGTATGGAAACAGGTTGTGAGTGATAATACATGTTTAACCCAGTGAAATTTCTTGTCGGGTCCAGGAGTGGGGAGGGAAGAGGGGATGTAGAAAGCATGAGTCATATTACTGTGGGGAAATATTTTAAAAATAAGTAAATAAAATTATTTTAAAAAAAGAAATACCATTATTAGATCTGTACACCAAAGATTTTTTTTTAAGGAAAAGGACTTGTCTATACAAAAATACTTATAGCAGCTATTTTTGTAGTGGCAAAGAATTGGAAATTGAGAGGATGTCCATTAATGGAGAATGGCTGAGCAAGTTGTAGTTTATGATTGTATGCCAGAATACTATTATGCTATAAGAGATGATGATGATGATGATGAGGCAAGATGCTTTTATAAAAACCTAAGATTTACATGAACTGATGCAGAGTGAAATGAGCAGAACCAAGAGAACATTGTATAACATAATAGCAATATTGTAACAATGATCAACTGTGAATGACAGCTATTCTCAGCAATTCAATGATTCAAGACAGTTCTGAAGGACTTATGATAAAGAGTACAATCCACCTCCAGAAAAAGAACTGATATAATCTGAATGCAGATTAAATCATACTTTTTTTTTACTTTCTTTAATAGTATTGGTTTTTTTGTTTGTGTATTTTTTTTTGAACATGGCTAACATGGAAATGTTTTACATGACTGCAATATATAAACTATATTGATAATCCATATCAAATTGCTTGTCTTCTCAAGGAGGGGAGAGGAGAGGAAGAGAGAGAGAGAATTTAGAACTCAATTTTTCTAAAAAACAAGTTAAAAATTTTTTTATTTATGTGTAATTGAGGAAAATTTTTTAAAATTAATTAGAAAAAAAAAGAAAATGATTTGGGCAACTCAGTAGAGAGTAGATTGTGGGGTAAGGAGATTCTTGAGCCAGGGAATTCTACCGGAAGGCTAGTCCAATAGTCCAAATGGTAAAGGCCTGAACTAGTGTTATGGCTATATGAGCTGAGTGAAGGGGACATATATGAGAAGTATTATGAGAGCAGAAATGACAAGATTTGACATTGTATTGGATATAGGTATGAGTATAAGTAAGAAAATAAAGACAATATCAAGTTTGTGAGCCTAAGTGCCTGGGAAGATGGTAATGCCCTCAACAGCAATAGGAAAATTCAGAAGAGGAGAGGACTTTGGGAAAAGATGCGTTCTGTTCTGAACATGTTGAGTTTGGGACATCCAATTTAAGTTGTGCAAGAAGCAATTGGAGATGTGTGACTGTATCTTAAGAGAGAGATGAGGGTTACCCAAGAATCATCTGCACAGAGATGATAACTGAACTCATGGGAGGTGATGAGATCACCAGGTAAGATAGTATAAATGAAAAAGAGAAGAGGGCCCGGGACACCTTCAAAAGAGACTAAGAAATAGCAGTTGGACAGGAGGAGATCCAGAAGGGAAGTAATTCACAAAAACTTAGAAAGGAGGGAACATCCGGAAGGAAAAGGTAATTCTTTGTGTCAAATACTGCTGAGAGGTTAAGAAGAATCAGAATAGAGGAAAGGCCATTAGATTTGGCAATTAGGAGATTATTGGTAACTTTGGAGAGAACAATGAGTTGAATGATGAAATCAGAAGCCAGATTTCATAAAGTTTATAAGAGAGTGAGAGGAGAGGAAATTAAGGCACCAAATGTAGATGGCTTTCTTAAATTTAGCCATAGGGATATGGAATGATAGCTGGTTGGGAGGGTAGAATCAAGTGAGGGATTTCTGAAGGAAAGTCATGGGTATAATTGTAAGCAGAAGGGAAGGTACCAGTAGATACACAAATTGAAAATGGGGACAATTTTCTAGAGAAATAAGGAAAAGATGGGCTCATATAAAGAAACTGGCTTTCGCACAGAGAAGGGCCACTTCATCTGAGAATGCAGTAAAGGAGGAAATAATAGGGAAAAGAGTTTTAATGATGGTAACTGAGGAAGAAAGAGGGTTACGGTGAACTCACATGAGTCTTGTACAGTACATGGCACACAGTAAACGTCAAGCAGTCTGGCACACAAAGGGTGCCTAGGTATTGATTTCAGTGACAGAAGGGAAGGGGTTAAGAGCTCCTTCCCTGTGGCCCCCACCTTAGTCTCCCAGGATCTTTGCAGGGCTTCCTCACGAAGTGCACCAGGAGCAGTCTCCCGGAAATCAATCAGGCGGCTCTCATTCCTTCGGATGTCATGGACAAGCATCACTCCTCCCCTGGATAGGGAGAGATCATAGCACAGGGAAGAGAGCATGTGGAAACAGGGAGGGGCAAGGTGATGGAGTATTGGAGAAGGAATGAAAAGGTATTAGATTCTCTCCATTCTACTATACTCTTTCCCAGCCCCACTGTTGGGATAAATCTCCTTTAAGGCTTGGGGGAGGTAAGGGACTAGATTTATGGGGAAGGCTGGGGAGAAAGGTGTTGGCTCTCTCCAAAGTAGTGTTTATAGTCTGAAGAGGTTCCCCCCTCTGAGTCACTCAATATTTTAATCCCAGATTAGCAGGAACCGGCTAGATGAGAGCACTGGGCCAATCCTAGGGGACCATAGGCTGGGTGCCTGCCAGTTTCCTGCACCTGTCTTAAAGAAATGGCAGCTAGCTCCCACCCCCTGGGGCTGGCTTATGTAAGGGAGAAGACTTTAGGCCCTGGACATCAGCTCTCAACTGATCTAGCCTTACACCAAGTTTAAATTCTGAAGGACTAAAGAGGAGTAACTAAGGCTTCCGTGCTCATTCTTCTTCTCAGGAACCTGTACAGAGACTCTATGTAGAGGCAAGGGAATGTCTGAGAAATCAATTGAAGAGTCAGGGGAGGCAACTGGAGGACTGTCGGGGTTCTGATCAAAGCACTGGAGTCTGCTGACAGAGGGATCTGGGGCAGAAAACTGGGAGAGCCAAGAGGGGGCTTATTTGGAGAACCTGATGAGGGATGATTGGCAAAACCTGAGGGACTGATTAAGAGGATCTTGGGATACCAATTAGGTTCTTGTTGAGTACTGACTAGAGGAACTGGGAAGGGAAAATTGGAGGAATCTGAGGCATAGATTTAGGGAACTCTAGAGAGGTCACTTACCCACCCAGGCCAGAGCTGTGGGGGGCCACAATGCCTGCACACAGGGCAGCAGCCACAGCAGCATCCACAGAAGAACCACCCTTACTAAGTACCTCAATGCCCAGAGCTGTGCAATGGGCAGCATCTGTGACAACTGCTCCCTGGTGAAAAATCTGGGAGGAGACAGAAAGAAAGGAGAAAGGCAAGTTTGAGGGGGCAGTAGCAAAGAATTGCTAGCTCCTCTCATGAAACATCTTTCCCTCACACTAACCCTTTATTCTAGGTAGCAAAACTCTGAAGGAGGGGCCAGAGGACACAAAACTTACCACTCTGCAATCCAAGGATAATCACAACCTCCCACCCACCAAGGTAAGTCTCTCTTCCCTTAAAATCTTTCCATCACTAAGCACTGAGTTGGGCTGGGCACACAGTTGGTGTTTAATAATTGTCTGTTGAACCAAGGTTATTCTGCCAGCTCCTGACCCTATCCTCTCTTCTTCCACCCACCTCCTTTCCCTCCAATCTCCTAAACAACTTCCTCCCTCTTTATCCCTAGGTACCCCTCCCTTGCCAAGCTCCAGTGCCCTCCCTTTGACTGCCACGTCTTTCCTTCTTTTCTTTCTCCTTCAGTCCCCCTTGGATTTTCTCTCAATCCATCCCTTCTCAGTCTCACCTGGGGATCCCCAAAGTAGATCTGCATGACAAGGGCCACTGTGACTCCAGTGGCAAAGGTGAGGCAGGCTGTGACGATGACTGTGAGTCCATCTTGGCGGCAGGAACACTCTGCTGCAGCTGCAAAGGGGTCCTTACTGGTTTCCCTTAGAGGTGACCCATCCTGGCTACCCATCTCTGAGGAGGATGAGGGTAACTGCTGTAGCCGGGCAGACTTCAGGAAGGAGTCAGGATCTGGGGGACAGCCAGAGGGAGAAGGGAAAGGAGGAAATATTAAAATTCCTCACACCTGTTGTTGACCCTTTCCCCTCAATCCTCCCCAGCCCCTAGACTGCCTTCCCTGAGGACCTTCTTACAACAAACAAGTAGCCTCGGGATGATGCTTCCACCTAACTCCTAGGAACTGCCTTCCTTGCTGCCTCTGCCTCTTGACTCGGTCTTTCCTTCCACCAACCCCCTTCCTCCAGCTCCCTAATCCCTAACCTATATCATCTTTCAGTCCCTTTCTGTTCTTGCTCCCTACAATCACAGCTGACTTGGAAAAGGAGATCCTTAATGATTTTAGCCCTTAGGCAAGGCCACTAACCGATGGGATCAGAAAGGAGGGTCCTTGAGATTTTCTAAGGGCAAGCCTCCAGCTCCACTCTGCTTTTTTCTTTTTCTTTTTTTTTAACAGCATATAGCATTCTATATCCATAATTCTTTCTCTCTTCCTAAATAAAGGTGTATATCTGCATTTTCTCATCTATTCTGTGAGCCAAAATGTATACAAAAACTTTTGTTGTTATTTTTGTTCAGTTTCAGTTACATCCAACCCTCTGTGACCCCATTTGGGGTTTTCTTGGCTTTTCTTTACTGGAGTTGTTTGCCATTTCCTTCTTTTAGCTCATTTTATAGATGAGGAAAACTGAGGCGAACAGGGTTAAGTGACTTGCCCAAGTATTGCAGCCATAAAGTAAGTGTCTGAGGCCAGATTTGAACTCAGGAAGAAGTCTTCCTGACTCTGAGCCTGACACTATCCACTGTGCCACCTAGCTGCCATACACAACAATAGTGGAAATGAAAAGAATACTAAAAAGAATCCAAACACTATGCAATTTTAGTAATCTTGCTTTCCAATTCTGTCTGTGCTTCATTCTGCATCAATTAATTCAAACCTTCCTATGAATCCTCATTTCTTACAGGGTAATAATATTTTATTACATCTGCCATGACTTGTTCAGCTATCTCCCAGGCAGTGAGCATTCACTTTGTTTCCAGTTTTTGGTCATCACATAAAAGGTAAATATTATGATAAACTAAACTTTTTATACCCTTTGACCAGAGGTCCTTCTGCTAAATTATACATCTCAAGGAAGGTAAAGACAGAAAGATCCCTTATACAGTGTCCCTAAAGTCTCGTTTCAATTTTAAGCTAATAGAATAAAAGTCTAAGCTTGCATTATGACTTTTGGGACACTGTGAATAACCACCTACTAAGTGTTTTCCTAATACCTAAGTGTTAGACACTATGCTAGGCTCTGAGGATACAAAGACCAAAAAAAGAAGAAGAAAAAAAATTGACTTTGAGAGGACCTGAGGTAAAAAAAAAATAGTCCTTTAGATAAAAGTATTCAGGAGAGGCAAGAATTCTGAGAGGACCAGAGTGAAAGCAGCCTCTCAGAAGCAAAAGTACCACCTGAAGGTTGCTGTGTATCTTTGAATGCATAACAGTAGTTTATCATAGAGACTGGACAAGTAGAGATAGGAGAATTGCTATCCAAGTGGCCATTGTAAACACTTGAGATGTCTATGTTTAATGGGGAACAAAATGGAGAATATGAAGGATATTCACACTGGGGTCCACAATTAAGAAGTCTAAGTCTGTATGTGTATGTAATATTTTGGATTGATTAGCACTGCTATACCATCATGTTATGTTTCATTATTTTATTTTCCAGTGTTCTTCAGTGTCTGTCATGATGGATAATTATAAGCAAAGAGTAGAAGGTACAAGGTACATAGGCTAAATGAGTATGTGATCAGCTCGAGGCTTATTTACTTTTGCTTATAACTTCTGAATAGTCAACTTGAACAACGGTGAAACTAGACAAGAGATGGCCAGGAGATGTCATGGATAATAGATGGGCCCTGGATGAAGTCAGGAAGATTTAATAATAATAATAGTTAGCGTTTATATAGCATCTCCTCTGTGCCAGGCACTGAGCTAAATACTTTACAAATGCTATCTCCTTTTATTATTACAACCACTCTAGGTGGTAGGTGAAGAAAGGTTAAATGGCTTGCCAAGAATCACACAGTTAGTAAGTATCTGAGGCTGGATTTAAATTCATTTCTTCTAGATTCCAAATCCTGTGCTCTAGCCACTGTACCCACCCCCCCAGCTGTCCCAACTTGTACAGCCAGTGGTCATTGGCCTCTCTGGCTCTACTACAAAGCTGAAATGGAAGCGCAAGATTCCCAGCTGAGAACTGCCTGATAAATCATCTAACCATATGTGAGAGCACCAACCTTACAAAGCCACATAAATAGTATCCTTCTATATTGAAAGCATTCTTCCCTCTCCTTCCTCCTTCTCTCCCTTCCTTCTTAAAATCTTTACTTTTTGCCTTAGTAAGAACTCTAAGCCAGAAGGGCAAGGGCTAGGCAACTGGAGTTAAGTGAATTACCCAGGATCACACAGCTAGGAAGTGTCTGAGGTCAGCTTTGAACCGAGGTCCTCCTGACTCCAGTTCTGGCACTCTATCTACTATACCACCTAGATGCCCCTGTACTGAAAGCTTTCTAATATCATTTGAACCACACACATACAAATGTATGTACACATACGAGCCTCAATAAATCTGTGTTCTTTTGATCTTAGCACTGAATTCATATTACAAATGGAGAAACTGAGTCTCAAGTGGTGTCTGCTCAAAGTCATTCAGGTAGTAAGTGGCAGAGCTGGGATATGACTATAGGTCCTCATCCAAGGCTTTTCCCATCCTGGTTCTTCTCCATGACTTCCCTTAATCATAATTGATAGCAATAGCACTTTGTTTGCAAAGATCTTTATATCATTTCATCTTTCACAAGCGTCTACCACATGCTGAAAGCCTTCTTCCAGATATCTTGATGTTGTGTGAATATCAGCAGAGATACGAACTGAACTCTGTTATCTTCTTGCTCTTGCTATGAGACCAGCCCATCTTTTTTCCCCAGTTGCACAGATCTCTTACTACATCCTTTATATCACTTCCCCTGCACAATTCTTAGTTGGTAATGCTTCACATCTTTCTTATGCCCATCATGTTCCTCTCAACTGACCTTCAGGTAACACTCTACTTTTATTCTTCAGAAACTGTGGCCTCCTAAGCTCACAATCATAAAGCATCATGGGGAAAATGCTGCTGTTAAAAAAATAGGCCACTGTTTCAGAAAGAAGACTCAAGTACTTAAAAGCACTGCCAATTCCCAAATGCAAAAGAGTCTATTCCCTTTCCCTTGCCCAGCTCTTGAGATTATTTCATTGTCTGTACATTGCATCTTTACATGCTATGTAAATTGGTGGGTCAACTTTATGGGCTGTCCATCTAAATGTATCTCATAATTTAGACAATGAGCACTCTTCATTAAGTGGGCTTTTCCTCTGTAGATAATTAGGTGGAACTCTTTAGCATGATTATAGAGTTCATTTAAAAAATGGCGCAGCGTTTAAGGTTTTGATGCAAGCAGAAAATGTTATCTACAATCAGGAGCATCTGGGGGAACTCACTATCCATGAGAAATCCATTTTTCAGTTGAACTCTGTGCTAAGCATGCCCCATGATTCTAGAAAACACCTTTGTTGCACAAACATCTCCCTGTTTTATGCCCCTTTTGATGTTAATAATTAGAAGGCTATAAAGTGAAGTGATCTGTTGTATCATTCAAGTATATATATATATATATGTATGAATGTATATATTTTAAAGTCCTTCATAAATGCCTTGGGGATTCAAAAGCAAGACTTATGGTTGCTTTCAAAAGGAGGAATCTAAGAGTTAATAAACCAAAACAACTGGGGTTTTAGAAGCTTCAAACTTCTTTAAAATGCATATGTAGCCTATATCAGAAGCTGTGACATAAAATCACAAAAGACCTATAAGACAGTAAAAATTTTCATTCTTTACTTCAATGTATCTTCCTCAAAGATTATGTGTTCAAGATATATTAGCACAAAATGTTTAGGTCAAACAAATGTAACTTTGTACCAGGGAGCAGACTGGGAGTGTTAAAGTGGAATAATTTCCCAAATGCAATCCATTCATCTTTCTTCCTCCTATTCAGTTTAAGGCAATCCATTTTCCATTTGTAGTGCCTCTTCCAGATATGTATTAATATACTAATTTAATGAATTTACATGACATAATCTAGACAATAAGAATTCTTAATTTCATTTTTCCTATATGGATTGCCAGGATAATTGCTTTTGAAAAAAAAAAAGAAATATCTTTGAGGAGGCCTTGTGATGTTCTAGAACTTGATATAATCATCAAAATGTTATCTGCAAAAAAGGAACATCAGGAAGACTTCACCATCTATAAAGAATCATTTGAAACAGGCATAAGATATCCTCTTTCAGTGGCAAATAACTTTGACAAGCATAAATTTATTAATATTGAAATCAAGAAGGTGATTGTATATTGTTATCCCTTTGTTTGCATTTAACTAGTTTTATGTATATTACACATAGGAAGTAAAATGGATGATTTTGATTACATGAAATTAAAAGAATTTTGCACAAACAAAACCAATGCAGGCAGAATCAGAAGGAAAGCAAGAAACTGGGAAAGTATTTTCACAGCAAGTTTCTCTGATAAAGGCCTCATTTTTCAAATGTTTAGGAAACTGAGTTAAATTTGTAAAAAATAAGAGCCATTTCCCAATTGACAAATGGTCAAAAGACATGAATAGGCAACTTTAAGAAAAGAAACCAAACATATAAAATCATATGAAAAAATGCTCTAAATTACGATTGACTAGAGAAATGCACATTAAAACAACTCTAAGGTAACACTTCATACTTATCAGATTGGCTAATATGACAGAAGAGATAAAAGACAAATGCTGGAAGGGATATAGAGAAATAGAGACCACCATTGATGGTGTTGTGAACTACTCCATCCATTCTGAAGAGCAATTTGGAACTATGCCCAAAGGGCTATAAAACTGTGTATAACTTTTGACAAGCAATAATACTACTAAGTCTGTATCACAAAGAGATCAAAGAAAAGGGAAAAGGATCTGTTTGTACAAAAATATTTTTATTTCTTTTTGTGGTGGCAAACAATTGGAAATTGAAGGCATGCCCATCAAGTGGGGAATAGTTAAACAAATGGTGGCATATGATTGTGATAGTGCTATAAGAAATGAGGAGCAGGAAGGCTTCAGAATAATTTAGGAAGACTCGTGAACTGCTGCAAAGTGAAGTACACAGAACTGAACCAGGGGAACACTGTACATAGTGACAGCAATATTGTAACAATGATCGTTTTAAAAATAAAACAGGTAATTGAGAAATATATAACAAAATAAATACAAATATAATTAAAAAACAAAGTATCATGACTGATCCTAACATATGCTTGAGAGAAAGAATTGGAAACAAATTGGATGCCCATCAGTTGGGGAATGGTTGAACAGAATGGGGTATGTGTGTGAATGTAAGAGAGCAAAAAGCTAGAAACTAAGAAGATACTCATCAATTGGGGAATGGGCTGAACAAATTTTGGTAGACAAATGTGATGGAATGCTTTTGTGCCCATAAGAAATGAAGGTTGAATTCAGAGAAACCTATGAAGACTTGCATATATTGATGCAGAGTGAAGTGCCCCAAAGTAGAACAATTTATACAATAAAAGTAATACTTTAAAGACAACTTTAAAAAATGTAAGAATTCTGACCAGTGCCACAACTAGCCATGACCCAAGAAAACTGATGATGAACTACCTACTTCCTGACAAAGAAATGACAGATGTTTTTGAACATGGACAATGTGGGAATTTGTTTTGCTTAACTATATTATAATTTGTTTTTCTTTTAAGTTGCGTGGAAGGTAAGGAGAAGAAATAAATGCTTATTCATTGAAAAATGAAATAAACTGAACATAATTACACCATAAGAAATAACCATTAAGAATTCAGAGAATCTTGGAAGCATTCAAATGAACTGATGCCAAATGAAATGAGCAGAACTAAGAGAACAAATTATATGATGATGGCAATAATATGAAGGAAAATAACTCTGAAAGATTTTACAGCTTTGATCAATGCAACACCCAACAATGACCTCAGAAGCCTGATGAAGCATGCCTCCCACCTCTTAACAGAGAGGTGATGGATGAGAACAAGGCACACATTTTCAGAAGTGGTCAAAGTGTTAATTTGTTCTGATTAAGTATACTTATTTACTAGAAAGGAAGACTTTTTTTTTAAAATAAGCCTTATCTGATGTCCATCGATTGGGGAATGTGAGGGTGATGGAATACTATTGTACTTTAAGAAATTAACAGGATGATTTCAGAAAGAGCTGGAAAGACCTATATGAACTGATGCAGAGCTAAATAAGCAGAACCAGGAGAACATTGTACACAGTAACAGCAATATTGTGGAATGATCAAATGTGTAGACTCAGCTACTCTCAGCAATGATCCAGGACAATTCTGAAGGACTTATGACAAAGAATGCTATCCACCTCCAGAGAAAGAACTGTTGGAGTCGAAATACAGATGAAAGCAAATTTTTGATTTGTTTTTTGGGGGTTTTGGTTTTACATGATTATTCACTTACAGAAATGAACAATATAGAAATATATTTTGCATGATAATATATGAATAACTCAAAACGAATTGCTTACCAGCTTTGGGAGTAGGGTCAAAAGGGAGAAAGGGAGACAATTTGGATCATATAATTTTGGAAAACTTATGTGGAAATTTATGATTACATGTAATTGGTAAATAAATAAATTACCAAGGCAGAACAGTGAGAAGAGATGGGCCATTAGGGGTTAAATGACTTGCCCAGAGTCATACAGCTAAGAAGTGTCAAGAGGCCAGATTTAAACCTAGTCTCCTGTCTCCAGACCTAACTCTCAATCCATTGGGCCGCCTAGCTCCCCGAAAGGGAGAACTCATATTGGGGTGGGAGAAATTATTAGATTAAAACTATGAGACTGGCCACGAATTTTATGATTTATTAATAGACAAAAGAAGGGAAGAAAGATGAGAGAGAGTGAAGGTAGATTACTTTTCTAGCTTCTCCATTTAGCTTGCTGTTCCACAGCAGCCATGTGGATCTCCCAGTCAGCACCAACATGGAAATAGAGGTTGAAATCCTCTCTTGCCTCAGTTTATCAAACCGTACACTGGCTCACATGTTTCACCTAGTGAGCCAACTGTCTCCTTTCTCCTTTGCTCAGGCCTGCCTCCTTCCTCATGATCCCTTACCTCAATTGCTGGCTTTTCCTGCTAACTAAAGGGAGCACCACAGCTTCCATTTTATCCTTGTGATCAAAGTCTCCTCAATAATTTCCTTTACACAAAATGAACTGGTTGGAAATAGATGGGAAAAAACAAAACAAGAAAAAAGTATATGTGAGAGTGATTCCTTATTGGAAGAGACTTTAAAGTTCTCTTAATGAGTCAAATGCTTCTTTGTAACCAAAAACAACACCACACAGAGGTATCTTATATTTTCTTCATCTTTCAGTGAAATGTGTAATTATAAAAATGTAGTCTGTGGTAGAGAATCCTTTGGAAAAAACATGCCCTTTCCCTTCTTCTATTCAAACCAAAGATAACTTTGATATGTATGTACATAATTCACATAAAGATTTTTTAAGATAAGAAAGTAGGCAGATGTATATATTGTTTATATAGAGGAATAAATTGGGGTTTTTTTGTGTGTGTTATCATACTTAGAGCATCAGACACTAGCTGCATGACCCTGGACAAGTAACTTAACCTTTATCTCATCAGTTTCCTCATCTATAAAATGAGAACAATTAATAGCATCTGCTTCTCAGGGTTACTGTGAGGATCAAATGAGAATAACTGTAAAGCACTTAGCATAGTGCCTGGCACATAGTAAGTAATATATAAATTTTATCTAATTTTATTATTACAATACATGGGGGTTTTTTTGAGACTAGGTCTCATCTCACCCAGACCAGAAAAAGTGACCTTTCATGAGGCTCCTCCAACTACTGATCAATACAAGAGCACTGAACTACTCTATTTCCAACCTGGGTAGGTTTGCCCTTCTATAGGCATCCTGGTGACCCCACAGTCCTGGTGGCTTACTATATTGATGTCGGATCTAATGCAGACACCTAAGCAATCCCCCCAACCTCAGCTTCTCAAGTAGAAGGGATCACAGGTATATGCTAATAATACATGATTCAACATTATTAGTTTTTCCATTCTTTTAGTGTTTTCCTGGGATATCTGGTTAAGGGATTCCTTGATGTTCTGTTGCCTCCAGTACAGCCTTCCTTAATGAGTGCCTGGTCTGGTCTGATTACTCTTCCCAAATTCATCTTCCTAACAGTCATTTCTGTTTCTCTGTATCATACTTCAGGTACTCTGTATCATACTTCAGGTACTCTGTATCATACTTCAGGTACTCTGTATCATACTTCAGGTATCATACATTAGAGCACAAATGTAGCTGTTCCTCTGTCACTGACGAAAACAGACTGGCACAAAAATGTGGACAAATTTATCCCATTTTTCATCTATTTGTTTCATCCTGGGATGCTCTTAGGATATGGAGCTCATAGGGGTCTTCTGCCAAGCTTTCTATGAGAAGAAAAAAAATATACAGATCATAATTGCTTATATTTTGATAGCACTTTGCAGATTGTATGGTGCTTTAAGTATTATCTTCTTTGAACTTTATAAGCTTATAGTCTATGAGTTGTGTCAGATTCTTCATGACCCCAAATAGTTTTTTTCTTTTTTTTCTTACCAATTGCATGTAAAAAAATTTCCAAAACCAATGCAATCAAAATTAGAAGGGAAACAATAAATTGAGGGAAAATCTTTATAATAAAAACCTCCAACAAAGGTCTAATTACTCAAATATATAAGGAACTAAATCAATTGTACAAAAAAAATCAAGTCATTCTCCAATTGATAAATTGATAAATCAATAAGCACATGAAAAAGTGTTCTAAATCTCTCATAATTAGAGAAATACAAATCAAAACAACTCTGAGGTACCACCTCACATCCAGCAGACTGGTCAATATGACAGCAAAGGAAAGTAATAAATATTGGAGGGGATGTGGCAAAATTGGGACACTAATGCATTGTTGGTGGAGTTGTGAATTGATCCAACCATTCTGGAAGGCAATTTGGAACTATGCCCAACGGGCTTTAAAAGATTCCCTGCCCTTTGATCCAGCCATACCACTGCTGGGTTTGTACCCCAAAGAGATAATAGGGAAAAATACTTGTACAAAAATATTTATAGCTGCACTCTTTATGGTGGCAAAAAAATTGGAAAATGAGGGAGTATCCATCGATTGGGAAATGACTAAACAAATTGTGCTATTTGATGATGATGGAATACTATTGTGCTGAAAGGAATAATGAACTGGAGGAATTCCATGTGAACTGGAAAGACTTCCAGGAATTGATGCAGAGTGAAGGGAGTAGATCCAGGAGAACATTGTGCACAGAGACTGACACACTGTGGCACAATCAAATGTAATGGACTTCTTTAGTAGCAGCAATGCAATGATCTAGGACAATTTTGAGGGACTTATGAGAAAGAACGCTATCCACATCCGAAGAAAGAACTGTGGGAGTAGAAACACAGAAGAAAAACATAAGATTGATCACATGGTTCAATGGGGATATGATTGGGGATTGCTGACTTTAAATGATTACTCTATTGCAAATAGTAATTATATGGAAATAGGTTTTGAACAATGATACATGTAAAACCCAGTGGAATTGCTCGTTGGCTCCAAGAGGGGAGGGAAAGAACATGAATCATGTAACCATGGAAAAATATTCTAAATTAATTAACTTAATAAATACATGTATTTTTTTAAATTCCACACAAGTTTTCCTAAGTTATATAATCAAACTTATCTCCCTCCTTTCCCTTCCCCCTCCTGGAGCTGACAGGCTAATTCAATCTGGGTTATACATGTATTACTGTGCAAAACATATTTCCATATTGTTTATTTTTGTAAGTGAGTAATCTTAAAAAACAAAATTCCCAACAGAAGCCCAAGTAAATATATGTTCATCTGCATTCCAACTCCAATAGTTTTATGGAGTTGGGTAGCATTCTTTGTTATCAAGTCCCTCAGAATTGTCCTGGATCACTGTATTGCTCAGAGTAGTTAAGTCTTTCACAGCTGATCATCATAAAATACTGCTTTTACTGTATACAATGTTCTCCTGGTTCTGCTTGTTTCATTCTTATCAATTCATGAAGGTCTTTCCAGCTCTTTCTGAAATCATCCTGTTCTTCATTCCTTACAGCACAATGGTATTCTATCACTATCATATACCACAATTTGTTCAGCCATTCCCCAGTTGATGGGCATCCCAAATAGGGTTTTCTTGGCAAAGATATTGGAGTGGTGTACTATTTCTTCCTCCAGCTCATTTTACAGAGGAGGAACCCAAGGCAAATAGGGTTAAGTGACTTTCCCAGGGTCACATAGCTAGTAAGTGCCAGAGATCAAATTTGAATTCAGGTCCTATCAGCTCCAGAGCCAACACTCTATCCACTGCACCACCTAGATGCCCCAAGAGAGAACTGCTACACATATTCTTATTCCCATCTTAGAGATGAGGAAATTGACACTCAGAGAGAGGAAGTCCACAGCAGAGCCAAAATGGAACCCC
The DNA here is from genome assembly GCF_016433145.1 of Gracilinanus agilis. Taxonomy (NCBI): domain Eukaryota; kingdom Metazoa; phylum Chordata; class Mammalia; order Didelphimorphia; family Didelphidae; genus Gracilinanus; species Gracilinanus agilis. The sequence continues at coordinate 348,007,645 of NC_058131.1, read as the reverse complement.
AGATGTTCTTACTCCAAATCTCTTGCCCCTACACCACAGAGGAAAAGTATATGGTGTAGCAGGAAGAACTCTGAACCAAAGTCTAAATTTGGACATGACACTAAATCCTTGTGTCCTTTCTCTCAGGACCTTAGTTTCCTCCTTTATAAAATGATGAGTATGTAAATCCAAGACAAATCACAGGAGGAGAGAGAAGTTCTGGAGGTAGGATCTAATGGACTGTCAGATTACCTTCTGTGTGGAAAAGGATTGTGAAAGTTACTCAGGGTAAATGTATGGATTTCCTCACTAAACTATGTGGAGAAGAAAAAGCATGAAAAATGGGAGAGTTTTTCCTCTTAGAAGCAGGCAGGGGCAGCTAGGTGCTCACTGGATAGAGGCATGGAGTTAGGGAGACTTGGGTTCAAATCTGGCCTCAGACACTTCTTGTGTGACCCTGGACAAATTGCTTAACCCCAATTTTTATCTTGCCCTTCTGCTCTTCTTCTTTGAAATTGATACCTAGTATGGATTCTAAGAAGAAAGGTAAGAGTTTAAAAAAAAAAAAAAGAAGAAGCAAGCAAGCAGCTAAAAGTATTTCCTGTTATTGGGAGATTAGCATCTTGATGGAAGCTGCCTCAAAGAGGTCTTCTGGTGCAAAATTGTCCTGGTAGGAGGCAGCTGGGTAGCTCAGTGGATTGAGAGCTAGGCCTAGAGATGGGAGGTCCTAGGTTCAAATCTGGCCTCAGACACTTCCCAGCTGTGTGACCCTGGGCAAGTCACTTGACCCCCATTGCCTACCCTTACCACTCTTCTGCCTTGGAGCCAATACACAGTATTGACTCCAAGGTGGAAGGTAAGGGTTTAAAAAAATTTTTTTTTTAATTTGTCCTGCTGCCCCTAAATAGACAGAGCCATGGCCTAGCCCCAAGGAGCTTCTACCTTCAAGTCTGGATATACAGAGTGAGTTAATGAAATATATATCATATTGGGGGTCAATTAGGCTTTCCTGAGCAATGATTGAGAATAGTTAAGGTTTATTTAAAAGCATCTCTTTCAATCTTGTTCAAATTGTGTGCCATCCTCAAAATTACAATGATTGTATATAACATCAGTGTTTCCATGCCTGAGTCAATAAGGACAGGGTACAGTGCATTTCTAGTAGCCTTTAAAACTCTACTTAAAATGATCCCCCTTCTCACTCTATCAGGGTACCTACCTGGCACCATCACTGCATCCACTCAAGATATAAATAGGTAAATGGCATGATTTTCAATCTCTCATTCACTCACTCAAATATTCACTAGTAACCTGTTAAGGGGACAAGGCTAGGTACAAAGTTCTATAGGATTGCAGAAGTCCCAGTCCCTGCCTTGAAATACTTTTATAATCTCATTCTCCTTGATGTTTTCCTGGAACTGTTCTGAACACCATGTTCTGTTCAAGTTTCTTCTTCACCCCAGAGCTAGAATACTCTCAGTCTTGGGAAACCTTGAAGTCAAGAATTATTGGGTTTTTCCCTTGGACTTGAGAATTCCTTAAGGGTAGGGCCATGTCTCTCCAGCAGACAGAGTGGAAACACCCAAAGATAGCGACCATATCTTCCCCAACCCTGTAGAAGGGACAGATTCTGGCTCATAGTAACATCCAAAAGCCCTGAGCAAATTCCCCAACACCCAGGATTGAGACCCAGTTTAGAGTTTCTCACACCACATCAGCCATACCTCACTAATTCCTAGCCAAGAGGGTTTAGACCTGTTGGCCATCATGCAAAATACATGCATTGATATTTGGATCTTGTAAAGGGAACCCCTTTGTGAACTTTCTGCTCATCTGAGCCAGACCATTAGCAACCCGGAACTAGGGGTTACAGGTCCTGGTCAGAGAGACTTTGGTTCCTGAGAGGTGGTAGACCAGTGCAGAGAGAAAAGATGTGACTTGGAGAAGGAGGACTATTAAAATGAGACCATAGAGGAGGCTGGGCTTTTTCTCTGGAGATTTTTGGCTGGGGGCTTGTCTGCAATTTGGCATTAGTGGCTAAGGCAGAAGACAATCACGTGGGCTGGTAAGATTAGGGTAGTAGGTGAGGAAATATTTTTTTCTATTTCCTTCCCTCCTTATTTCTTTCTTAGACTATATTTGTACTAAAATTATATTGTTAAAAGCTACTATCATCCTCATGACTTAAGGGTTAATTATTTTATGAATGGTGACCACAATAATCTTTTTTTAACTAATATATTTCCAAACAAATTTCTAAATATTAAATTTAGCATATTACATTTGGTATAATATTAATTTTTTCTATATTACAATCTCCATCCTGAAGCTCCCCTAAAGCCTGGGAGCCAAGGGGGAATCATCCTGTTTAAAGACACAAAATCATCTTGGAGGGAATTAGCTTCTCAATATTTAAGATAAGGGAGGTCAAGGTTGGTGTTGAATTTCTTGCTCTGTCCTATGGTACCACCCACATGGCTCTGAAAAACTTCCCTCTAGTCATAGATTTAGAGACTCTCAGATTTAGAGGAAATCTTAGAGGCCATCTAGTCAAAAAAGAATTCTCTCTACATCATCACCAACAAATGCTCCCAAGGCAACCTATTCACATTTTTGAACAGTTCTAACCCTTAGGATGTTTTTCTTTTACATCAAAACCTAAATCTGCTTCTCTATTTTCAACTGCTTTTTGTTCTTCTGAGGGTAAGAAGACCAGGTCTAACCCCACTTCCACATAATAGTCCTTCAAATTCCTAAAGACATTTATTGTATCTCCTCTCCCACTCACCCATCTTCTCTTCTCCAGGTTAAACATTCCCACCCAGTGCCTTGAACATATCTTTATATGACCTAGCAGTGAGGTCTTTTACTCATTCTGGCTGGCTTCCTATATAGATAGATGGTCTCTAGTTTACTAATGCCCTTAAAATACAGCACCCAGAGCCTAATCCTGTAAAGGTGGTCTAACTAGGTGGAATTACCACCTCCCTAGGCCTGGTGGTCACTCTGCCTCTCTTAATGCAGCTTAAAAATCACTATCTTTTTGGGCCACAATATTGCACTGAACTTGCAACCTATTTAACACCCCATAACTTCCAGGGACTATGCTTTCACTCCAAGTTCTTCCAGTAAGCCCACACCATCAGTAGGTAAGATTCCTGGGAAGAGGGTTTGAGTTTGAGGACTCAGGTACTGATGTCCAACCTCTAAGCCAGCACTCTGGCCTCTCTTCCTACAAGCCATAAGAGGTAAGGTGATTTGAAATGCCGTTCTGACAGTAACATCAACTTCTACCGCTGGGAAAGGGATAGATTGAGAGCTACCATCTAGGCCAGGTCCTCTGATAGGGGGATAAGTACAGATTTGGGAGAATTTTTGGACCTGGGAAAGGAATAAGGGCAGGAACAGAGAAGACCTGGGGATGTTTGATCCAAGGTACAGAGATGGGGAATACAAGAGGCTGGAGACTCAGACCCTGGGAACCAGAGGTATTGTGGATGAGAATATGAAAAACTGAGTACTGAAGGACTGGTAGTGAAGAAGCTCAGAGAAGTCTGGGTCAGAAAGGCTGAGGTAAAAGGAGTTGGGCAACCACTGACACAGTGAGCCAGACTTGGTGACTGAGACAAAGAGGTTTGGGAAGGAGAGGATGAGGCAGAGGCAGCTGAGATGACAACTGATACTTGAGCCAGTGCTGGGAAGTTTGAGACAGACCAGGCTAAAGATGAAGGGACACATGGAGGGCTTGGGATGAAGGGCACTCTGAAGACTGGGAGGCTGAAACTAGGAAGGCTGAAACAGAGAGAACTTGAACTGAGAGGTTAAGACTGAAGGGGTTGGGATGCAGGAGTTTGTGTTTAAAGGGCTGAAATTGGGGAAGCTAGAACAGAGTAGACAAGGGAACAAGGGACACAAAGGTCTAGGGCTAGTAGCAATGGCAGAGATAGACTGATTAAAGGAGCAGGGGAGCAAGAGGACCCACTGAGAATGGGAAGAACATTTGGGTGCTAGGAGGTGCCAGTGGTTCCAAAGTGAAAACCTATCCTGGAAGGATGCCCCACCAACAGGAAATGATGCTTTTGATTAAAGGGTCATGGGAATGGGGGGTGGGGGTGGAGAGAGAGTTGGGCCATAAGAAAAAATAGAGGAAACTAGAGACAGGGGACACCAGGGCAGAGGGTGCCCATCCTCTCTTCCCAGGTCTCTCAGCTTCCCTGAGGTCTTCTCTGTGCTTTTCCAGTCCTACACCCTCCTAAGTTTTGTGGGAATAGAAGAAATCTGTCTAGTTGACAGTTCTGTGAAGGGGAAGCAGAAGAGTTCAGGGACCTGCTTGGGAATGACCCTATCAGACAATTATGTTGATTTCTTTCAAAATAATTAACTGATGAAACAAGATAGGACACAGTTTGGGGGAGAGGGTGCTGGGCTGCTATGGAATGCTGAGGAATCCTGAGAGGAAAGAACACTCCAAGGACCTTGAGAGGTCACTGAATGCATCCCCCAGTTTTCTAGAAAGCAACTGGGGACCCATAAAAACTCATTTAACTTCCCCTTGCCTTCAGGGTACCCTATTCCAATTCTGCCCCCCAAGCCCCCCACAACCCCCCCACTCGAACGCACACTTAACCTTATTTTTCTCCAGCTACAATACTGGTTCCTTCACTCTTTCATCTGTCCTGCTCTGTCCTGGGGTAAGGGAATAATATGGGCACTTTCCTTAGCCTATCCCTGCCGGTAAACATGTACTTCTCCTCTCCGCCCCCCTTCAACCCCCACGTTGCAATTCTCTGCTCTTGGATCCATAATAGAAGTGTAGAAGGGGGATGGGAGGAGATATAGGGAGGAGGAGGGGAAGAGAGATGGGGAGGGTTGAATCAGAGGGAGACAGGGAGGGGATGCGGATAGGGGATGGAGGGCAGATTGAGGATGGGGATGGAAACAGCGAGAATGAAAAAGCTGAGAGGAAGGGATACAGAGAAGCAGGACGGAGAGGGTTGACGGAGAGGGTTAGGGGAGGACGAATGAAGCCAGGGAAGGGATGCAGAGATGGGCCCGCGATACTGCAGTCGGTCCAGGTCAGCTGCGGCGGGTCGTGGTCAGTCCGATCCCGTGGGGCCCTCCCTCACCTGTGTCTGGGTCCCCCAAGAACGCGTCCTCGTCCTTGCGGCAGCGCAGCGGAACGGCAGGAGCCGGCTCTTCCTCAGGCAGCCGCGGAAAGCTCGTGATGCTCATGTAGTCCACAGGCGAGTACGCGCCCAGGGAGCTCTCCTGGCTCGCCTCCTTCTCCGCCGCCATCCTCACCCTAAGCTGCCCCAGCAGCACAGCGGCGGAAGTGACTGCGGGGCCTGGATGAGGGAATGGGGGATGGGGAGCAGAGAGAGGGCGGGGTTTGTGGTATGGGGGCGGGGCCTGTAGCCTTAAGTTCGGGGCACTTCGGTAGGTGTCTCTTCTCAGGTGGGGCTGGGTCCCAGGTTGACTCTGAATCTGAGTGGCTGTCATAGCCAGGTAGAGCCCTAGAGTTGGAGAAGGAAGTATACAGAAGGAGATGAAAAAGACTAACCATGACTCCTTGGAGGTACCTAGTACACCATACCTTTGCTCCATCAATTCCTCCAAATTATGCCCAGTATCCACTCTTCTTTAGTCTCTGCTTCTTACTCTCTGGAAATTCATATTTCCCATCCCATTCATATTCCTCTTCCTATCCCCTTCAGATCTCCATTTTTATTTTCATCCCTAGGCCCAATCCCAATCTCAAACCTATCCCCAAATCCGTCTCTATAACTTTTTCCTCATTCTCCATCTCCATTCCCATACCCTGTCTTATACTTGTCTCAACCTAACTTGCCATCTTCCTCTCTATTCTTCTTTCCCCTTTCTCAATCCTATCCTACATCATTGACTCCTGCATCATAGATTTAGAGCTGGAAGGGATCTTAGAAGTCATCTCTTGCAACTCACACATTTTAAGAGAGGAAACTAAAGCTCAGAGAGATTAATCAGTTTACCCAAAGTCACATAAGTACCAATTTAAACCCACGTCTTCTGACTCCATATTCAGCATTCTTCTCACAATACAATGTTTCCAGCCTTCCTTCATCCCTAACCTTATCCTTATCTCCAATTGCATCCTCATCTCAATTCCCATCCCCATTCTTGGCATAGCATATACATTAATAAAGGAAAAAATAACTCAACTGTAAAAAGACATAGATAGTAACACAATAATAGTAGGAGACTTTAATCTTCTTCTTCCAGAATTGGACAAACCTGACAGAAAGATAAACAAAAAAGAAAATATGGAATTGGACAAAATGCTGGGGAATTTAGAACTAAAAAAAAATTCTGAATGAAATCACTAGAGAGCAAGTACATATATCTTAATGCCATGGCACTTAAAAAATAGACCATTTATGAAGAAGCAAAGACATTGTAAATGTTAAAAAAAAACAAAAACCTAAAAATGACCTTTTTTTTTTTAGAATCTTACCTTCTATATTAGATTCAATGCTAAGTACAGCTTCCAAGGAAAAGAGCTATAAAGGCTTAAGGGGTTAAGTGACTTGGCCCAAGGTCACACAGCTAGGAAGGCCACCTAACTGCCCACTAAACATGTCCTTTACAAAACATAGTGAAATTTAAATAGTATTTAATTCAGGGAACACAAACAAAAGAGGCAGCCTAAATATAGACTTAATAATGAAATTCATACTACTCAAAGGACAAAGTACAGAAACAAGGATAGTGAAACAACACATCAAATTTCTGGGATACAACTAAAATTAAAAATGATATTCCTATAAACAGACATTCCTACTCCAGCATCCTTGAAAAGTAGTCATTCAGCCTTAGCTTGAAGACTGCCTGTAAAGGAGAACTCATCATCTCTTAAGGCAGCTCATTCCACTTTACAATAGCTCTAATTACTAGGAAATGTTCACTTATATTTGGTCTAAATTTGCCTCTTTGCATTCATATTTATTGCTTCTAGTTCTGCTGCCAGGGGCTAAAGAAAACAAATTTAATTCCTCTTCTATGTGTCAATGTTTCAAGAATTCAAAGACAAAGATCATATTTACTCTGATTCTTCTTTTCTCTAACCCAAAGACTCCAAATTCCTTCAGCAGACCTTTATATGGCACTGACTTGAAGATCATTACCATTCTGGTTGTGTTCCTATGGAAATTCTATAGTTTATCAATGTTTTTTCCAAAAATGTGGTATCTAGAACTAAAAGCAATACTCTACATTTAATATGATCAGGGACTAAAGATTGGGGAACCTTTTTATTCTTGGAAACTATATTTCTCTTGAGACAATCCATGATCAAATTAGTTGGTTTTTTAAATTACCATAGCTAACCATTGAATCAAGTTTGTGATCCACTGAAATCTCCAGATCTTTTTCAGATAAATTACTTGTCTTTTTGTTCGACTGTAAGTAATGGCTGCCCATCTTATAGTTGAGAAGCTGACTTTTAAAACTCAAATATAAGAGTATGCATTCATCTTTATTACATTTCATCTTATTAGATTCTGTTAGATGTTAGCCTGTCAAGATACTTTTGGATCCTGACTGTCATTCAATGCATTACTACCCTTCCCAGTTTGGTAGCATCTATAATTTTAAAGAGAATCCTTTCTCTGCTTTTATTTTTGACATTGATTTTATGAGTGTGGGGTGAGGGAGGTGAAGCCAAAGAAGCAGTGTTTACCTGGGGGAAAAAAACCCCAAAACATTGAGAGATGGAAGGACTGAGAAACAAAGTGAAATTACAGGGAAAAAAAGTGTTATAAATAAAGGCACAAGGAGAGGTAGAAGGATAGGAAGTTATCATTAGATAGAAGAGTTTCAGAGTTCTTGATCATGAAAATGGAATGTTTGTGGGTGATAGTGAGTTTAAGGGTATGACTATGCCTGTGTATGGTTGAAGTGGAGTAGATATGAATGTCATGAAACCTAAGGAGGTTGATGAACTTGGAGGTTAGAGTGCTTTTTTTTCATTATTTGTTTAATTAATTTACAATATTTTTTCATGGTTACATGATTCATGTTCTTTCCCTCCTCTCCTCCCTCCCCCCACCCAGAGCCAATGAGCAATTCCACTGGGTTTTACATGTATCATGTTCAAAACCTATTTCCATATTATTTGGAAACCATTGCCATAATATTTGTAATAGAGTGATCATTTAAAGTCAACATCCCCAATCATATCACATCGAAACACGTGATCAATCTTATATTTTTCTTCTGCATTTCTACTCCCACAGTTCTTTCTCTGGATGTGAATAATGTTCTTTCTCATAAGTCCCTCAGAATTGTCCTGGATCATTGCATTGCTGCTAGTAAAGAAGTCCATTACATTTGATTGTGCCACAGTGTGTCGGTCTCTGTGTAGAATGTTCTCCTGGTTCTGCTCCTTTTGCTCTGCATCAATTCCCAGAGGTCATTCCAATTCACATAAAATTTGGAGATTAGAGTGTTTGAAGGGATATCAACATATATACCAAAGTCTTCAAGTATAAGAGCATGGCTTGGGATGAAAAGGAAGACCATGATCCAGGTACTGAATTTAGGAAAGATCACCTGGGGGCTGGTAGATAACTGCCAATAAGATTTAGATAAGGAATCATATCTGGATAGAATAAATCTCAAAGGAAAAAAGGTTTCTGAGTAATGGCAGTAGAAGGAGGCTCTAGAAGTAATTACAATGGGAAAGAAAGAATGTGCCCATTCTTCCTCCTGGTCCAGTACCACATGGGATATAAAAGTAGACAGATCAACTAATGAAGCAGATAGGCAAGAAAGCAGTATTTTCTGGAGGTTACCAGGAGTGCCAGAAAATGGAAGGGGGGGAGGTGGGGAATATCTAAAGGGAAGAAGAAGTTTTTTATGTTTGAACAGGGTTTCCAGAGTGAACAATGGAAGGAGACAGAGTTGAATAGGAACTTGGTATGAGTATAGGGCCAAGAGAATGAGGAATACGAGTTAAAAAGGGGGTTTATTTCTTTTAGGCTGACCAGCCTGTATCACTGAAGAGAGTAAGATGTAGAAGTTTGCCAGCTTAGGATAGGAATGAAGAACTGGGATTTCCAACCTTAAGAATCCTATAAATGGCAGAGAATAGAATTAGTTCATTTTCAAATACTAGGGAAGAAAAAGAATTGGACCTGATGTCAGTGATTCTATTTGTAGATAAGGTCAAGACAGCAAAATGTATGGTACCAGAGTCTATAGTCCTGGGCTAGGTTCTGGAGGTAAGGGGCCTGGTGGCTGAAGATCAAGTGCTGGTTTGGGTGCTAGAAGTGAAAGGTATGATCCCAAAGGCACTGATTCCATGGAATAGATTGTGCATACAATACACAATAGCAAATGACCTTAATAATCTAGTGCTTGATAAACCCCTAAATCGATGCTCTTAAAGCAAGAACTTACTATTTTGCACAAAAATTGCTGAGAAATTGGAAAGCAGCTTGGCAGAAACTACATAGAGACTAACATCTCACATTATATGCCAAGATAAGGTCAAAATAGGTACATGATTTAGATGTAAAGGGTGATATAAGCAAATTAACAGAGCATGGATGATGTTTGATTATTGATTAGGAATTATTAACAATTAGTATGTATAATTATTAAGCTGACACTCTTGTTGATTGATCTGATTTTTGCACTAAGGAATAGTCTTAGCTATTAGAAGGTTTAATAGCTAAATTAAATCAACTTTAATATTTATAACTAATGACAAGTTAATCATTTAGTAGCAGATAAATTAAATAAGGCTATATCATCATAGGAATAAGAATAGATATTAAATTAATTTAGAGTTCATAGGTTTTAATTTTCCTTTCTGATAGCTGGCTGCTAAACAGACTTTCCTTTGTCAGCAGCTCAAGCAACATCAAGGTCTTAAAACCACAAAGTTTCCCTGACAAGTCCACACGCTGAAAGATGGCAATAGTGGGAAAATTGAACATAAGGAGCCTCAGGAACTACCTTGGTCACGATGATCTGTCTTGTTTTAAAAAAAAAAAAAGTCTCAAGATTTTTTTTCCATGATATAATTATCTGTTACTTATGTCAAGGATCACCTCTGTAAATCCTCTTTTTAATCTATAAGTTATTCTTTTTCACTATAAAATGACCTCTGCAAAAATATCCATTTGTCTCAGGTCAAACTGAGAATGTCTGTAGACCCACTGACTTTGTATGCCTTGCAAATATATCAAAACCAATGTACTCAGAAGATTTGCTCCCTGTGTTGTTTTTTTTTAAACATGGAAAATTTTACCTGGTAAGGGAAGAATTAGTGAATAAATAAGAGACAGAGAAGACCATGGGATGTATAATGGATAATTTTGATTATATAAAATAAAAAAGATTTTGCACCAACAAAACCAATACAGCTAAAATTAGAATGAAAGCAAGAAGCTGGGAAATAATTTTTGCAGCAAGTTTCTCTGATAAAGGTCTTATTTTTCAAACATAAAGGGAACTGAGTCAAATTCATAAAAAATAAGAGCCATTTCCTAATAGGTAAGTGGTCAAAGGATAGACATAGGCCATTTTTAGAAGAAGAAACCAAAGCTATCTATAATCATGGAAAAATGCTCTAAATCACTATTGATTAGACTATTAATTTAAATGGCTAATTCATAATACCAATAATTCTATATAATAGTATGACACATAACAACTGGAAATTATTAAATATTAGTATTTGAAACAATTACACAATTTTGAGATACCACCTCATACCTGTCAGATTAGCTAACATTACAGAAAAGAAAGAAAAAAAAAAAAACAAATGTTGGAGGAGATGAACACTAATTCTGGAGAACAATTTGAAACAATGTCCAAAGGAAATATGCCTATATGTATATCTTTTGACCCCACAATAATGCTATATTATATTCCATAGAGAAAAGGAGAAAAGACCTATTTTACAAAAATATTTATAGCAGATCTTTTTGTGGTGATAAAGAATTATAAATTGAGGACATTCCCATCAATTAAGGAATGGCTGAATAAGTTGTAGTATATGATTGTGATAGAATACTATTGTTTTACGAGAAGAAAAATCTGGAAAGATTTATATGAACTAAAGCAAAGTGGAAGGAGAAGAACTAGGAGAACACTGTATGCTGCAACAGCAATACTATAAAAGGATCAACTGTGAAAAATTTATCTACTCTGATAAAGACAATGATTCAATGAGGCAGATGCATGACTCAGCAAATAGAGAGCCAGGCCCAGAGACAAAATGTCTTGGGTTTAAATCTGACCTCAGGTTTCCCAGCTGTGTGACCCTAGGCAAGTCACTTAAATACAGTTGCCTAGTCCAGTGATTCCCAAAATGGGCGCCACTGCCCCCTGGTGGGTGCTGCAGCAATCCAGCAGAGCGGTGATAGCCACAGATGCATTTGGGGGCAGTGAATAACTGTAAGAGAGTGGCAATAGTATGTGACAGGGGGCGCTAAGTAATATTTTTTCTGGAAAGGGGGTGGTAGGCTAAAAAAGTTTGGGAACCACTGGGCCCTAGTCCTTAATCCTCTTCTGTGTTGGAACTTATTCTTAATAGTCATTCTAAGACAGAAGATATGGATTTTTTTTAAAGGCTAGAAAAAATCAGAAGGGAAACAAAACTGGGGAAAAAATCTTTATAACAAAAAACTCTGACAGAGTTCTAATTATGCAAATATACAAGGAGCTAAATCAATTGTATAAAAAAATCAAGCCATCCCCCAATCCATAAATGGGCAAGGGACATGAATAGGCAAAGTATTCTTTTTTGAAAGTGTTCTAAATCTCTAATAATTAGAGAAATGCCAATCAAAACAACTCTGAGGTACCACTTCACACCTAGCAGATTGGCTAAAATTATAGCAGGGGAGAGTAATAAATGTTAGAAGGGATGCGGCAAAATTGGGACATTAGTGCATTGCTGGTGGAGTTGTGAACTGATCCAGCCATTCTGGATGGCAATTTGGAACTATGCCTAAAGAGCTCTAAAAGACTACCTGCCCTTCGATCCAGCCATACCATTGCTGGGTTTGTACCCCAAAGAGATCATAGATAAAAAGACTTGTACAAAAATATTTATAGCTGCGCTCTTTATGGTGGCAAAAAAAATTGGAAAATGAGGGAGTATCCATCGATTGGGAAATGACTGAACAAATTGTGCTATTTGATGATGATGGAATAATATTGTGCTCAAAGGAATAATACACTGGAGGAATTCCATGTGAACTGGAAAGACCTCCAGGAATTGATGCAGAGTGAAAGGAGCAGAACCAGAAGAATGTTGTACACAGAGACGGATACACTGTGGTAAAATCGAATGTAATGGACTTCTGTACTAGCAGCAATGCAATGACCTAGGACAATTCTGAGGGATTTATGGAAAAGAATGCTACCCACATTCAAAGGAAGAACTGTGGGAGGAGAAACACAGAAGAAAAACAACCGCTTGAACACATGGGTTGATGTGGATATGGTTGGGGATGTAGACTTGAAACAGCCACACCAATGCAACTATCAATAATATGGAAATAAGTCTTGATTGATGACACATGTTAAAACCAGTGGAAATGTGCGTTGGCTATGGGAGTGTGTGTGAAGGGGGGGTGAAGGGGAAAGTAAAAACATGAATCATGGAACCATGGAAAATTTTTCTAAAAAAATAAAATATTTAAATTTTTAAAAAGGCTAGAAAAATGAATAAATAACAAAAGAAGAAACTGACCACAGAAAATTATTTTAGTAATTTTGATAATCAAAACACAAACTCAGAAGAGGATAAAGTCAAAACTATTGTATCCTGTATAATTATTCTAAAATCCAAGGTTTGAAATCTTTTGGAGAAATTTCAGGAAAAGAAACTTGCCAATACCCCAAATCAAGAAAGTGGATCTTTTTGAAGAAGGTGCCATAAGGATGCCTGCAGAAACCATACACTGCATCAAAAGATCCAGAGTTAACTTCAAAATATAATGAACTGAACTAAAGGGGGTTGAACACATTTATTCTGAATGTAAACTCTTATGCCAAAGGGGAATGCCCCCTAATTGACTTTTTGTCAATGTACCTATCAATCATTGTTTTTGTTTTCTTTCTCTTTTCTTTCCCTCTTATCCCCAAATTGTAATTTCCCCTTAGAAAGTGCAATATTGTATGTACCTCTAGCTAGAAGATCTTTAGAGGTATAAGATGGTTATATGAAATGATTCATTGGGGAAACTAGGCATGTAAATCTGTGAGATTTCAATATGCTTATCTCCCAGTAGAATCACAAGGGGGATTGTAAAAGAGAATTTAAACTCTCTTTGTCTATTTTAAGTTAATCAATAAAGAACTTGGAGTCCCCCACCTTTCACACTTAGTCATTAACACTTAGTAAGAACCTTTTACTAAATAAGGAAGTTCATGCTCTAGTCTAAAAGACCACAAGCACTTCCCTCTCCCCCAGCCCCTTGGTGTAATGCTAGGCAAATTGGGAGACTGTGATTGATTCCTGAGATATGATGAGGAGAGCTGATAGGTGGAGAAAACTGTGTATAAGCAGGAGCCTCTGGGACTCTGGGGGTTCTAGTGTGGTCTTTTGCCTCATGGATATAAGCTCTGGTGAGGCTCTTTTGCAGTGTATAAATGGAGATTTTGAACCTTTGGACTTCATCCCTCAGAAGTCCCTTAGTATTTCACAAAATTCTCTTTAATCTCTCCTGTGCCTCCACTTTTGCGTGGTCACATTATTGTTTTATAAGTTCTGTAGTTCATCCTTCTTCCTCTCTTCTTCACAAGTGTGGCTGAAGTTAGTTTAGAACCTTTTTCACTATAGTTTTTTATGTTAGTTTATTATTAATAAAACTTTATAAAATATAATAGTTATTGAATATTAATTTTCATCTTTACAGCAACTTCAGATTTTGGCTTCCTGATTTGGACTTTGGATTCTGGTGAAAATTCGTCTTTCTGCATTGGAGACTCAGGCTGAAGAGGGATGCTTATTCGGGTGAGACTCTTGCCTCCTTAGCATGAGAGACTGCCCTTTGGGGCTCAGCCTCTTTGGGGTGGATCTTTGGTTGTTGAAAATGCCTAGCTGGAGACACTCTCATGGGCTGATGAAATTTGCATTTGGATTCCTATTCGAGGTCTAGAGGCACTTGGATCCAGACTTACGGTATTTTTAGCTAGGCAATATTTTCTACCTCCTTCCTACATTTCCGTCTCTTACTATCACTATTTTGCTGTAATAAAGTTACTAAGGCTACTAATAGTCCCATGACTTAAGAGGTCATTTTTATATACAGTGACCACATCTTTTTTTAATTCTTATATTTGTCAAACCCATTTTAATTATTATAATCCAAAGCTTCAAAGAAAAATATGAATTGATATCAAGCCCAAAAAGAGTTCCTAGATAAGCTCAAAAAGAATTTAAAATATCAAATAAAAGATTTAAAGGAAAAATTGAGAAAAGAAATGAAAGCAATGCAAGAAAATCAGGAAAAAAAGTCAACAGCTTTGTAGAGAAGACATGAAAAACACTGAAGAAAATAACACTTTAAAACACAGAACTGGCCAAATGGAAAAGGATATACAAAAATTAACTGAAGAGAACTCTTAAAAAAGAAAAAAACCCTTACCTCATGTGTTAGAATCAATATTACATATTGGTTTCAAGGCAAAAGAGCAGTAAAGTCTAGGCAATTGGGGTTAAGTGACTTGCCCTGGGTCACACAGAAAGTATCTGAGACCAAATTTGAACCTAGAACCTTCTGTCTCTAGGGTGGCTCTCAGTCCACTGAGCCATGTAGCTCACCTAGAAAAATTCTTTATAAAGCAGAATTGGAAACATGCAGAAAGTGTATAAAATTTCATTAAAGAAAAAACTTCTGAAAAAGTGGAATTGACCAAATGGAAAAGGAGGTGCAAAAGTTCACTGAAGATAATTTCTTAAAATTAGAATTGGGCAAGTAGAAGCTAATGACTTCATGGGATATAAGAAACAATCAAAGTCAAAAGAATGAAAAAAAATAGAAGGAAATGTGAAATATCTTGTTGGAAAAGCAACTGACCCAGAAAATAATTGGACTACCTGAAAGCCATGACCAAAAAATTAGCTTAGACATCATCTTTCAAGAAATTATCAAGGAAAACTGCCCAGATATTCTAGAAAAAGAGGACAAAGTAGAAATTGAAAGAATCCACTGATCACTTCCTAAAAGAGATCCCAAAATGAAACCACCAGGAATATTATAGCCACATTCTAGAGTTCTCAAGTCAAGAAGAAGATATTGCAAACAACCAAAAAGAAACAGTTCAAATAACATGATGCCACAGTCAGGATAACATAAGATTTAGCAGCTTTTATATTAAAGGATCACAGGGCCTGTAATATGATATTTCAAAGGGCAAAGGAGCTAAGACTACAATTAAGAATCATCCATCCAGCAAAACAGAGAATAATCATTCTGGGGGAAAGGTGGGTATTCAATGAAATAGAGGACTTTCAAGCATTCCTGATGAAAAGACCAGAGCTAAATAGAAAAATTGACTATCACATACAAAACTCAAGAGAAGCATAAAAAGATAAACAGCAATGAGAAATCAAAAGGAATTCTAAGGGGAGGAGCTGGGTAGCTCAGTGGATTGAGAGCTAAGCCTAGAGACGGGAGGTCCTAGGTTCAAATCCGGTCTCAGACACTTCCCAGCTGTGTGACCCTGGGCAAGTCACTTGACCCCCATTGCCCACCCTTACCACTCTTCCACCAAGGAACCAAAACACAGAAGTTAAGGGTTAAAAAAAAAAAAAAAGGGATTCTAAGGTTAAACTGTTTACATTCCTAAATGGGGAAATGATACTTGTAACTCCTAAGAACTTGATCATTATTAGGATAGTTGGAAGGAATATCCACAGACTGAGAGCACAGGTATGAGTTGAATATGATGGGATGATATCTAAAAAAACTAAACTGAGGGGTGGGAAAGAAGAATACACTGAGAGAAGAGGGAAGAGAAAGGTAGAATGGGGTAAATTGTCACATAAAAGATGTGCAAAAGGGCTTTTATAATGGAGGGTAAAATGGGGGAAAGTAGGGAAGTACTTGAACCTTACTCTCATCAGAATTGGCTCAAAGAAGAAATAACAAACACACACATTTGAATATGGAAGTCTATCTTACCCTACAGTAAAGCAGGAGAGGAAGGGGATAAGTGAAATGGAGTATGAGTGGGAGATAACTGATAGGCAAGAGGGTAGATTGGGAGAGGCCATAGTCAGGAGTAAAACACTTTTGAGCACAGAAAGAGATAGAAGAGTGAAAGGATAGAGAGAATGGGATAAATGGGGGTGCGGGGAAATAGGATGGAGGGAAATACACAGTAATCATAATGGTGAAAAAAAATTTCAGCAAGTTTTTCTAATAAAGGCCTCATTTCTCAAATACATAGAGAAATGAGTCAAATATATATGAACAGAAGTCATTCCCCAACTAATAAATGGTCACAGGCAGTTTTCAGATGAAGTAATCAAAGTTATCTATAGTCATGTGAAAAAGTTCTAAATTACTATTGATTAGAGAAATACAAATGAAAACAACTCTGAGGTACCACACCATACCTATCAGATTGGCTATTATGACAGAAAAGGGCAAATATTGGAGGGGATATGGGAAAATAGAGTCTCTGTTGGAGGAGTTGTGAACTGATTCAACCATTCTGGAGAGCAATTTGGAAATATGTCCAAAGGGCTATAAAACCATGCATACCCTTTGATCCAGTGATACCACTATTAGGTCTGTATCCCAAAGAGATAAAAACAAAATAAAAATGCTCTAGATGTACGAAAATATTTGTAGCAGCCCTTTTTGTGGTGGCAAAGAATTGGCAATTGAGGGGATGCCCATCAATTGAGGAATGACTAAACAAACTGTGGTATATGATTGTGATGGAATGCTATTGTGCTAAAAGAAATGACAAGCAGGATATTCTCAGAAAAACTGATGCAAAGTGAAATGAGCAGAAGCAGCACACCATACAGTTAACAGTAGTATTGTATCAATTGTAAATGACTTTGCTATTCTCAGTAATACAATGATCCAAGACAATTCCAAAAGACTTATGAAAAAAAAAATGCCATCCACCTCCAGAGAAAGACCTAAAGGAGTCTGAATGCAGATTAAAGCATACTTTTTAAAACTTTATTTTTTTTGTGGTTCTTTGTTTTTGGTCTGAATTTTCTTTCACAATGTGACTACTATGGTTTAAAAAAAAAGAGAACAAGTGATGGAATTTAGATGCAGATTGAAGCATACTAATTTTTCACTTTATTTTCTTCATGGTTTTTTTCTTTGATGTGTATCCCCTTCCATAACATGATTAATATGGAAATATGTTGTCATTAAAAAAAAAAAAGAAAAAAACTCTTACCTTCTGTCTTAGTAATAATTCTAAGGCCCAAGGCCACACAGATAGGAAGTATCTGAGGGCCAGATTTGTACCCAGGTCCTTCACACTCCTGGCTTTCTAGATCTATCCACTGTACTACCTAACTGCCCCAGAAATTTGTTTTGCATGATCACACATGTATAGTCTATATCAAATTGCTTGCCATCTTAGGGAGGTGTGAGGGAAAGGAGGAAAAGGGTTTGGAACTCAAAATTTTAAGAAGGCCAATATTAAAAAATGTTTTTATGTGTAATTGGGGAAAAAATATAATTACAAAAATTAATTAATTTTAAAAACTCCCATGAATTGTACCATTCATTTAAGCTTTTTTTTTTTTTTAATCTGTTTGGAGGTACAGGATTAGTAGTGGTATTGCAAGTTCAGAGGGTATGTACAGTTTTTTTTTTTATTTTTATTTTAAACCCTTAACTTCTGTGTATTGACTTATAGGTGGAAGAGTGGTAAGGGTAGGCAATGGGGGTCAAGTGACTTGCCCAGGGTCACACAGCTGGGAAGTGTCTGAGGCCGGATTTGAACCTAGGACCTCCTGTCTCTAGACCTGACTCTCAATCCACTGAGCTACCCAGCTACCCCCAGTGCCATAAGCTGTTTTTTTTTTATAATTTTCTTTCTCTTCCCTTTCTCAACTAAACCCTCAAGAAAGCTTCTCAACTCTTTGCAATCCAGCTTTCAGCCTCATCTTTCTTTTCTTTTTTTTTAAAGCGACAATATATTACAATGAAGAATTATACACAAGTGGTAAGAATCTTATTAGAGATGTATGACTGGAAGAAAGAAAGAAAAATCAAGAGCTAACTGATGGACAGGCCACATATGACTTTGCCAATTACATAATATTGAGACCTAGAAAGCCCAAATTCATTTCAAAGATTAACTTTGCAAGACTTGTGGGAGGACAAGGATAATGTTTTTTCTCTTCCACAGAATAATAAGGCATAGATGGAGTTTTTGCTTGTTTGTTTGTTTGTTTTGTTTTGTTTTTAAACCCTTACCTTCCATCTTGGAATCAATACTGTGTTTTGGCTCCAAGTCAGAAGAGAGGTAAGGGTAGGCAATGGGGGTCAAGTGACTTGCCCAGGGTCACACAGCTGAGAAGTATCTGAGGCTGGATTTGAACCTAGGACCTCCCAGTCTCTAGGCCTGGCTCTCAATCCACTGAGCTACCCAGCTGCCCCCATAGATGGAATTTAAAAGGATGGAATCACAGATCCATTAAAGAACCTTTTTTTCTTGATTTTTCTTAGAAAGCTTTTCCTTTTTCCTACTTTTAATTTATCTTTTATATCTTTAAAAGTGAATTTTATTTTTTCATTTTAATGATTAATATAGGCATTTAATCTCATAAATCTCTATCACTGGCATAGATTCTGTTATTATAATCTGTTGTATGTATTACATATAAATATATAAAATATATATTTTCTTTTTTTTCCTCTTTGAATCTACCAATTTTCTTATTTTATATATAGCCTTCCACCATTTACTTGTTTGTTTATTTCTAACTATTGCATTTTGGCCTGAAATACATAATATATAGAATTTATCTTTTCAGATTTATTTGGGCCCTCTCTGTGAGAAAATACAATTTTGTGAAAGTTATTGTATGCTTGAAAAATGTGAATTTAAAATTTTTTCCCATTTTTTTCTTACAGCTTGTTAGAATTTGATAAACCATTCAGGTTTTGTTGTTTACTGTTACTCCTATCATTAACTAATAATTTTATCTATCTCCCTTAAAATTAAATCCAAATAGGAAAGTATTAGGTGATTTAATCTTTTCCTTAGCTGCTCTTTTATCTTCTACTTGCCAGTGCATGATACATATTATCTTTCCTATGGTCTTAGTCTTCCTAATATCTTTTTTTTTCATGTCTTTTTTTTTTTAATTTTAAACCCTTAACTTCTGTGTATTGGCTCCTAGGTGGAAGAGTGGTAAGGGTGGGCAATGGGGGTCAAGTGACTTGGTCAGGGTCACACAGCTGGGAAGTATCTGAGGCCAAATTTGAACCTAGGACCTCCCGTCTCTAGGCCTGACTCTCAATCCACTGAGCCACCCAGCTGCCCCCTTCCTAATATCTTTTTGTACTCAATATGTCTTCTATAGGCAAGTTATTTTCAAATTCACAATATTTGGCGTTATTGGTTAAGATTTTCTGATCCTTTCTCCTGCCTTTCAACTTAGTCAAAAGAGAGGAGGTTTCACTATGGGAATAATCTGCTCTTTCCCCACTTTCTTTTAAAATGTCATCTATTTCATTTTTCTTATTTCCAAAACTACTGCCAACTAACAATCTTACCAGACTTTAATCTCCATAAAGGAGAAAAAATTTGTATTTTGCCTAGCATCTAGGAGTATTGTAAACACAGTAGTTTAATGTTTATTGAACAGAAACTAACAAAATACTGTGTTAAAATTTGCATCTCTTTTAAGAGATTTGTTTAAAAAAAAAAGAAAAAGAAAGAAAGGCTTGTAAATTTTACTTTATAAGATCCCATCTCTACTTAACATATTTTAGGAACTCTTTGTTGAATACCTTAACTAGTTATCTACCCAAGAGAGTGCTGGTTCCCCCTTTGCTCTTAAAGTTCTTTTTAGTTGTAGCCTTTGTGAAGGAATCCTTTGAAGGTTTGGTTTTTAAACATTCTTTCCTGCCTTCAAAAAGAATTTGGAGGTTTGCTAGAAGTCTGACTAGAATGCAAGGCCATATCTTTTAGTTTTATATTCAGTGCCAATGTCACTATTTTCCCATGGTCATTCATTTCTGTTATATGATTTCTTCTTTCTTGAGGCTTAGAAGATTTTGGCTTGGATTTTAGAGTCTGTTGAAAATGTATCTTAGAAACCTGAATTTAGGTCTCTTCTTGTTAAGAGAATATTTTCCTGATTTTAGGATGTCAATTAGGGCAAATTCTCTTGAATTATTTCTTAAGGTTATCAAGATTCAGATTCTTTTCCTCTCCAATGTCCTCTGGGGTGCCAATTATTCTGAGGTTTGATTGTTTGTATTTATCTTCAAAGTAATTTTTTATCCTTACTGTTACTATTTGGTTTTTGAGTTGCTATATTCTGGACTTATTCTTCTACCAGGTTTCCCCTGTCTGTTTTTCGCTGTACTATATCGCTTTTCATTTTTCTGTTTCCAGCGATATTTTTTATTCACAACGATGTTCATATCAGGGTCATTTCCCCTTATTTTCTTCTAAGTTTCTTTGATTGAAATCATTTTTCTTTAGATCCCTTCTCATACTGAGTATCAGAACTAGTTGACCTCTTAGCATTTCTCGAGTTGCTTTTCGTGGTGTTTCCACAGATGGAAGACACATTTTGAACTAATGATAAAATTGAAATTAAACTCAGCAATCAGTATTTTCACCGATGTTTTGGGCTGCTTTGTAGTAGTATTTTCACTGTAGCAGAATTTTCACCTTGCTCCCCAGACCCAGGCTGGTTACCCCGCCGACTAAGGGAGGGAATGCCTGGACTATGGAAAAATGGTGACCTGAGATACTCCGATCCCCTCTTACTCCGACCCCCCCACCGCACCTTCCCCCTCGCACGAGCTCAGTAGCAAAGGGTGGCTCGAGCCACCGCAATCAGTTGAGGGGTCCAGGGTGAGGGGTGGGGGGTGGGGGGTGAGGAGTGGGAGGGTAGAGGGGTAAGGAGTAGCGGGGTGAGGGGTAAGTGGGTAAGGGGTGGGGGGGTGGGGGGTGGGAGTCCGGGATGGACCCAAGCCTGCTAGAAAAGAAAGTTGCGGAACCGACCCAATCTCAGCGAGCCAATGTCCATTCGCTCTTTGAGGTCTCTTTTCTTCGCAAAGGGACTGAGGAAGATGGAGGCTTGTCTCAGTCTCAACTATTCCCTAAGTTGACGACAACCCCTGCAAAGCCTTCAGTATCTAAGTCAGTCAGCAAGGAGGAAACCAGCCCAAAGCTGTCGAGCAGCCAGGAAAAAACTGATCAAAAGGACAGTAAAGAATCGGCTGTAGTAAATGACATATCAGCTTTGATTCCATTTGGAGAAGTAGCTGGTTGCCTAGCTGTTCATATAAAGAGATGCAGAAATTTTTCATCCAAGATCAGCATAGAGTATTACACAAAATTGTTTATTCGTGTCAGTGTAAGCAAGGAAATGAAATATACTAAATCTCATGTCTTCGATTCAGATGAGAAAAAACCTTCAATTAAGTTTGAAGAAGTGAAGTATTTCTCTATATATGTTCCAAGACGTCAGAATGATGAAAAGAACATAATTTATTTGGACTTGATGGAAGCAAGAGATGTGGACTACCCCATACTAGTGGGGAGTTTTCATATACATCTTTATGAAGTCATTCAGAAAGGATGCTTCACAGAAGAATTTAATTTGAAGCTTAGAAACCTAGTTATCTGCAAGATTGAAGTTGAGTTTATGTTTTCCTATGGAAACTTTGGTTATGGCTTTTCTCATCAGTTAAAACCACTTCAGAAGATGATTCAGCCATCCATGTTTCTGTGTGTTCCTCCACCTCCAGATAGAACAGACACTCGGGCAAATGTTATTACACCACTAAATATAGAATATCCAAAATTCCTATCCAAAGACATTCGAGCTACTATTGGGAATCCAGAAGAACTATCACCTCTAGTACAACTTGAAAAACTTCAGCAAAAACCTCGAGAAAGGCTTAGAAGAATGAAGAGAGAATACAGAAAATTGAAAACATGGGAAGAAAAAGCAAATTATTTAAGAAAAATCCTTAAACTGAATCCAGAAGTAAAAGATATTTTTAACTCTAAAGATGATTCCTTCTTGGATGAAACAAAACCTGAAGATAAAAAGAAATGGCAATATCAAGAAAAAAGCCAGGAGTCTCCAATTATACCTCCAACAAGTCTGACAGTTGATGAGCCTGAGGAAAGTACTCCTTCACTTCCTGTTTTGACAAAAGATATTGCTATTACAATTGAATCTATATATCAAAGAGAGGATAAACCAGTACCTGAAAAGACTAAGGCCAAAGACAAAACACCAAAAATGCAGACATCATTTTCATCCGAAGAAGAAGAAGAAGCACCAATAAACCAGGCATTATTTTCGTCCCCATATGAAATACCAATAAGACGGCCAATTTCATCCGAAGACAAAACACCAAAAATGCAGACATCGTTTTCATCCGAAGAAGAAGAAGCACCAATAAAACAGGTATCATTTTCATCCCCATATGAAATACCAATAATTAAACAACCATTTTCATCCAAAGACAAAACACCAAAAATGCAGACATCGTTTTCATCCGAAGAAGAAGAAGCACCAATAAAACAGGTATCATTTTCATCCCCATATGACATACCAATAAAACAGCCATTTTCATCTGAAGACAAAACACCAGCAAAACGGACATCATTTTCATCTGAAGAAGAAACACCAACAAAACGGACATCATTTTCATCTGAAGAAGATGCACCAATAAAACGGGCATTATTTTTATTCGAAGAAGAAGCACCAATAAAACAGGCATCATTTTCATCTGAAGAAGAAGCACCAATAATACAGACATTTTCATCCATAGACAGAACACCATCAAAACGGGCATCATTTTCATCCGAAGAAGAAGCACCAATAAAACGGACATTTTCATCCATAGACAGAATACCATCAAAACAAGCATCATTTTCATCTGAAGAAGAAGCACCAATAAAACCAACATTTTCATCCAAAGACAAAACACCATCAAAACAGGCATCAATTTCATCATATTACAGCCAACTGAGCCTAGACTTTATAAATGCATTTCAACCAGAAACATCCTTTGAAAGGAGCATTTCAGACTCACATGCACCAAAGCAAAATTTGGTGGAGGAAAGCAAAGAGAGTAGAGAAGTTCCAAAAGACACTGAAACAGGCCCAGAGGTTTCTCTTCCTCCACATATTTCCCATTCTGTTTCAGATGAAGCCTTTTTCCCCTTAGATCTAGGTGAGGTAGGCAAAGTTAGGGACAAGCCAGAGGTAGATGACATCAATGAAGATGAAGATAGTGACATTGTGATTAGTCCTGCATTTAAAGAGGACACCACCCCTTTTAAACCACTGCGTCCTGAAAACCTTCCACCATTTCAAACTTGTGAGAACTTAGACAGGGACAAGTTTGAACCCTTTTTAAGAAATCTAAATGAGGATAAAAATATAAGTATCCAACATGGGCCTTATCATTTAATTAGAAAAAGTACATTGAGTGAACAGAGTATAGAAGTTGAAGATCAGGACCCTCCTTAATCACCGCTATGATCAAGTTTAACATATCCCCCAGAGGGCACCAAATACCAGAGCTCCCAGGAGCTTTGGATTTGGAGCAGTGGCCAGTGAGATACCAGCCAGAACTCTTCAGTCAAGAAAAAAGAAGATTTACATTTAACCTCATTTAAGCATCTTGAAAAAGCAAGAGCAAGATCTGATTTGGGGAGAAGCCCAGATGATAACCAATACCCATTAGAAAACCTCTCAAGACCAAATATTGCTTCAAAGTTTAACAGATGATTGAAAGAAAACTTTGGGAAATGTACAGCTTCTGGCAGGGGATGGCTTTCAGCAGGCTTATTTCAGGTAAATATTATCAACCCATGTCCAGAGGAAGAGAATCAGAAAAAAGGCCTAAAAGATCTTAGAAAATGTTCAATCATATGTAATATTCTGTAGCATTTGAACAGTTTCATCAGTGAAATGCAAGTACATTTTGAAACTCCAACTACTGAAATGTGTATAGGTCAGTCCTCTTATTTAGCAGCTCGCTATAAAATTTCATCTTGTTAGGGTCATTGTATTTCAACAAAATAAACATCATGCACAAAAAAAATTGCGTCCAGCTCACAAATGCCACAAAAACCACCTCAGTCTCATCTTTCAAATGAAATTCCTCTTTCCAAAGTTGCTAGGTATCTCTTAATTCCCAAATCTGATATCATTTTCAGTGAAGGAGTGAAATTACCAGAACACAAATGAAGAACAATCAAAAGAACCTTAAACTAAAAATGATAATGAGGGGAGAAAATTGCCTATTTCACTCCTTCACTGACAGAGTCTAGTGAGAGACAATGCTACAAGGAAAGAGGTCTTGAGTCTTCTCACCACCAGTGCCATGTGAATGCAGACTTGGGTTCTTTGCCTACCCTGGCATTTGTTCTTTGGGTTTTAAGTGAAGGGAGAGGGGCATCCCAGTGTTCCACCTTCTGGGTTTTGCAGCCAGCTTAACATCAACACCCTAAGGGAGTGGCTTTCAGGAATGACCTTGAGCCTCAGTCAAGGAAAGCTGAGATGAACACGTTCTTCCTCTGGACATGGACTTGGTAGGGGCCAAAGCTATTTAGTTCCAAGCGAGCTAAGTTTGAACTACTCTATCCAGAAACCAAGACGATGTAGGAATGTGTCCCCTGAAGTGTTGGGGAGAAATGTTTGTATTTCTGTTCTTGCCATATCTTAGAAGAAGAAGTGGGGGTGGTGATGGTATTATATTTTCAAGACAGCAGGAAAATACATTCTTATTTGCTTTTGCTAGATATACTTCATCCAGGGCCAAGAACCTGTCTCTCCTATTTTAAATTGTGATCCAAAAATCCAAATCCTTTTCTTCTACACGGTCTATTTAACTAACAATGTTCCCCTCTCAAATCTGATTTTCTCTTCTACACTTCTTGTCTTCAATGGGAAGCAATTATGAAAACACTACCAGTACCCCTAGGATCTTCAATTCTTCAGTTTCTTGGTCCTGTGGACATAGTTATTAGCAATGCCTTTTAGGTTCTTTCTGGCAATATTTGTGTCCATAGGATTCACCAGAAGTTTGTAGGAGTCATTCATTTTTACAAGTCCTGGGAGGTTCTCAGTTATTTTAGATAAATGCCCTGGTAAAGCAATAGTTTTGTTTTGTTACTGATATCAACCTAACAAATAACTTCTTTGGTTCCTGAGAGCAAAACACTGTTCATTCAATTGTCTTTCTCCTCTGATTCTTACTGGATGATGTTCCATATGGCAGCACCTACAGATTCATAACAGATTCCTTGAAAGATGAGCAACTTCTTCCTTAATGGCATCTAGCTCTATCCTCTTCAAATTTTCTTCTTAGATACAGGTGTTCAGTGGTCCCTCTTCTTCTCTTCCTTCATTATATAACATTCTTCTACCCTAAATCTTCCTGGCAAAAGTCAAGATTCCCTTCTAATTCTTGAGATCCTTTTTCTTCTTGGTTTTCACACCAAAAACATTTTGTATTCTTTTATCACTTCTTAATTTAACAGGTATACCTGACATCCTTTCCTTTTCTCACACACACAAAACATTTTTTTTTATCCTTACCTTCCATCTTAGAATCAGTACTATGTATTGGTTCCAAGGCAGAAGAACGGTAAGGGCTAGGAAATGGGGGATAAGTGACTTGCCTAGGGTCATACAACTAGGAAGTGTCTGAGGCCAGATTTGAACCTAGGACCTCCCATCTCCTGAGTCTGGCTCTCAATCCACTGAGTCACCTAGCTGCCCCCTCTCACAAAATTCTTAACCATATCTTACCAATAGTTAATTTGCTTTTTCTTGCCTTACCTTACCAATATTTTCTCCTTTAGTTTTTTACCTCTTCCTCCTCATCTCCCTCACTTCACATTTTCCTTTTCCTCAATTCTTTCCCTCCTTAAGATTAAGCTTTCCCCCTCTCCTTTCCGCTCAAGTTAATCAACTTCAGTTTTTCCTCAAGTTCTCCCAAATTTCTCCTCTCCCTATCCAATCGCTTCACAGATCCAAAATCTTCCATATTCTTTATAATTTCCTTTTTCCTTATTGACCTCAAGTCTCTTTCTCCAGCCCATTCTGCCACACATCCTGTCTGCTTTGAAAAAACTAGTCAACAAGACTAACTCTTTTCCATCTCTAAATCCCTGTCTAACACAACTCAAATCCTCAACTCAATGCTCTTGCCATTCTTAGGGTAGGTATTAACCTCTACCTTACCCCCTGTCTCTATCTGGGCTACTATGTAGCATTGAACACATGGTGATGTTGGTTTTCTAACTTGTGTTTCGTTATTTCCTGCTCTTAGGTGAAAATGTAGAAGATGTGTAAGGGTTAAATTGGGATTTTGACTAAATAATAGTTATAAATTCAATGTTGTGATCACCAAATTCAAAATATTATCTCTAAGCCAGAAAAAAAAAACTGTTAGCAGCTTTTATTTATAATGAGGAAGAGAAAGAGTTGAAGTATGAAATTTAGGAGGGAAAGAGGTAAGCAGTTGCCTAGCTTACCCTAGGTGCTGATCTGATGTAATTCAGCTCACTCCCCAACAAAGTTCCAATCTCCACGTGGAAGTCCAAGTCACTCAACAGCAAGCCAATGAAGGATCCAAGGAAAAGAATCTCTCCACAGAACTCATGCTGAAGGGAGTGTCCCACCAAAGCACCAAGGAGCAGAGAGAGTCTCCTCACAGAGCCACCAATACAGAAATCTCTCTAAGCCAGAAGTCCCAAGGAGAAGTCCAAAGGAGAAGTCCCAGGGAGAAGAGACCAGGACAGCAAGTTCTGGACTTTTTATAGTCCTTTTTCCACATCACTTCCTGTCCCTTTCCCTCTTCACAGGGGCCAACCACAGCTTCCAAACTGCCTAGAACTGCCCAGGGGGTGGGGCAGTGTCTATGGGATCCATCTCTTATCCTCTGAGGATGTAAACTCTTATCAAAGAATTCACAAGTTTCTGACTGAGTTAAAAAGTGGAGCTCTCTAAGTAAGTGACTTGTGAATTCTCTTACTTGATGGCTAACAAAGTGTTGAATTGGGGTTTCTTGATTAACTCAAAATAGACCAAGAGAATAAAAAATTCCCTTTCACAGATGGAATAGATTAGACTACAACCAAGTGAGTAAAAAAGGACTTAAAGAACCACTAAAGATCCAAGAATGGAACTCTGAACTAGACTTTGGAGACAGCTGTGCTCAGTGAACCAGGAATGAACAAGTCACTTTGGAATGACTTGTTTTACTCAAACTTCTAGTGGATCAGCTCCAGCAGTTAAGAAATTATATCCTGCAAGTAAGTGAGGAACACCATCCATTGGCTATATTGCATTCAGAAGAGAATTTAATGGATTCTATGTTTGTACCAAACATTTAAAATTTGAGCCCACTATCCCCAACAGCCAAAATGGTAGAGGGGAGAGTATACCTTGAATATATTGTACTTCTGTTTTTATTATACCTGCTCAGCAAATATCCCTTTGTATAAGCAAAACAACTAAGTTTTGTCAATGGTATTAAGAAGATATCAAGCTCTTTCCGCCATCTTGCAGCGCCGCCACCATGGTACGCATGAATGTCCTGGCAGATGTTCTCAAAAGCATCACAATGCTGAGAAGCAAGGAAAATGCCAGGTTCTTATTAGGCCATGCTCTAATGTAATTGTCCGGTTCTTAACTGTGATGATGAAGCATGGTTATATTGGTGAATTTGAGATCATTGATGATCACAGAGCAGGAAAAATTGTTGTGAACCTCACGGGCAGATTAAAAAAGTGTGGTGTAATCAGCCCCAGATTTGATGTTCAATTGAAAGATCTGGAAAAGTGGCAGAATAATCTGCTACCATCCCTTCAGTTTGGGTTCATTGTGCTTACAACCTCAGCTGGCATCATGGACCATGAGGAAGCAAGACGAAAACACATAGGAGGAAAAATCCTGTGATTCTTTTTCTAAGGGTGTAAAACATACATAAATAAAATGCTCCAATGGGGGAAAAAAAAAAAAAAGAAGAAATCAAAGGGGAGCATCTAGGTGGCTCTTTGGAGAGAGAACCAGACCCAGAGATGAGAGGTCCTAGGTTCAAATCTGGCCTCAGACACTTCCTAGTTGTGTGACCCTGGGCAAGTCACTTAATCCCCATTACTTAGCCCTTACTACTCTTCTGCCTTGGAACCAATACTTAGTATTGATTTTAAGATGGAAGGCAAGAGTTTCTTAATTTAAAAAAAAAAAAAGATATCAATAGGCCAAATTGATAATGGAGAGATAATCCTCAGTACTTGATGATACTAAAGAGATATGAATGGCAAATTATATTGTGACTGTAATCACTGCTCTTTGATATTAAAGACAACACACTAGAATGGAGGCTCAAGCTGATAACATTAGAAAAACACGAAGGTAGGTTTGAGCTGAATCTTAAAGGAAGTCAGAGAAGCTAGGAGACAGAGGTGAGGAAAACAGGCAGGTGGAAATTTCAGGACAAATGCACCAAGATAGGAAGTGGAGTTTAGTGTGTGAGGAACAGCATGTGGCAAAGAAAAGCAAATAAACTAACTTACAAAGCAGCTATGTCTACCATCAACACTTCACATTCTTGATTCTCTTATCCAAGGAAAGGAGAAAGGTTCTCAGTTCTTCTATGTGGTCAGAATGGGTCATTACAATTATATAGCATTCAGCTTTGTTTTAATCATTTTTTCATTTACATTATTATGGTATTTGATGTTTATTGTTTTGGTTCTGCTTCACTTTGAATCAGTTCATATATTTCTTTCCATGTTTCACTGAATTTCTCATATTTAGAGTTTTTTGTAATATTTTAAATTTTGAACTTAAGTATCAAATAAAAAGCATTTTCACATGTGAAGTAGAATAGAAAAAGAAGACTACAAATGAAGCTGTGGATCTCTTGTGTACATCTTGCTTTTCCTCTTAAATAAATTCAACATGGAATATTCAAAGCTGTCTTTGTGTTTCTTTTTGACTGCCTATGTATTTAAAAAATTTTTTTAATCAGTGAAAGTCCTCCTTTCCCTCTCATTTCTTCCATCCCAATTGAAAAAGAAAGAATAGAACCTCCATTAAAAATGGGTATAGTAAAATAAAATAAAATAAAACAAAAATAACAAAAATTAAAAAATGGGTATAGTCAAGCAAAACAAAATTCCATCTTTTCCACTTTCCAAAAAATATGTCTCAATTTGCACTCTAAGTCCATCACCAATTCCTTCTAGAGGTGAGTAGCATAGATCATTCTTAATCCTCTGGCATTGTGGTTGGTCGTATTCATGATTTCTTACAGAACAATAATGTTCCATGAATTGATATACCACAATTTGTTCAGTAATTTCCCAGCACAAGGGGTATTCACTTTGCTTTTAGCTTTTTGATACCACAAAAAGTGCTACTATGAATATTTTGGCATATATGGGACCTTTCTATCTTTGATTTCTTGTTTCAATCACCCAATAACGGGACTGTAGGGTCAAAAAGAATGGTTCAAGAACTTTATATGATCTAATCTTCATGACTTTGACTTCTTAGATTCCTATACAGCTCTAGAGATTAATAATAGCTTACATATTTTTAGAGCTTGGCAAAGCACTTTACAAATACCATCTTGTTATATTCTTAAAACTGCCCTAGGAGTTACGTGCTATTATTATCCCTATTTAACAGATGGCAAAATGGAGGTAAACAGAAGTTAAGTGACTTGCCCACAATCACACAGCTTCTGAGGCATGATAATTTCATCTCAGGTCATCCTGAATTCAGGTCCCATTCTCTATTCAATGTACTAACTAGCTGTCTGTAATTTACAATCCTATAATGATTGTAAACCACACTGGTTCTTTTTAATCACGGATTCTTTTTCAATCACCTTAATTCTAGAAATTTTCCAGTAATCAAAGTTAAGCTCAAAGGTCTGTGGTCTACAAACTCCAAAGATAAGATGTATGATGGGAACTTAAAAGGAGGATTACCAGCAGTCCAGTTCCCCTTGGGGGCGGGACAATTGAGCAAAAAACGGAGAAGAGCCAGAGACCCAGTAGGTTTGCAGTGGCTGATCTGAAGTGCCATCTTCTGATTTTAATTTTTATATCATTTTTCTCAAGATTACATCAATGTTGGCATGAATTCCATTCCCTTCATATATTTTATCTTTGGAGACAATGTGTTAGGTGTATTTGACGTATCTCTTGGGTTACAGTGGTGAGAACATAGAGGCCTTTTCATGGGAGACAATTTCTTCATATTTCATTCATTGTTCTTTTATATTAAATTACCGTACCAAATTGGATCTGGGAGGGAGGAAACTTGGAGACTGTTCTGGTCTGTTCTTTTTTTTTTCATCAATCAAGACTTATTTACATATTATTGATAGTTGCATTGGTGTGGCTGTTTCAAGTCTACATCCCCAACCATATCCACATCAACCCACGTGTTCAAGCGGTTGTTTTTCTTCTGTGTTTCTACTCCTCTAGTTCTTCCTCTGAATGTGGATAACGTTCTTTTCCATAAATCCCTCAGAATTGTCCTGGGTCGTTGCATTGCTGCTAGTACAGAAGTCCATTACATTCTATTTTACCACAGTGTATCCGTCTCTGTGTACAACATTCTTCTGGTTCTGCTCCTTTCACTCTGCATCAATTCCTGGAGGTCTTTCCAGTTCACATGGAATTCCTCCAGTGTATTATTCCTTTGAGCACAATATTATTCCATCATCATCAAATAGCACAATTTGTTCAGTCATTTCCCAATCGATGGATACTCCCTCATTTTCCAATTTTTTTTGCCACCATAAAGAGCGCAGCTATAAATATTTTTGTACAAGAATTTTTCCCTATTATCTCCTTGGAGTACAAACCCAGCAGTGGTATGGCTGGATAGAAGGGCAGGTAGTCTTTTAGAGCTCTTTGGGCATATTCCAAATTGCCATTGTTCTGGCCTGTTCTTGCAGGCACCAGTGTATGGGAATCTGAGTTAGAGATTTAAAATCTTTAACATTAACTCACTATATGCTAGTTTGTTGTAAAGTGACTTCTAGGGGAAGTTTCTGTATTATAGGGGTTTATTTAGGGGTTTATTTGGGGATAGTGTATAGTCTGTGACTTGCCATGAACCTATATTGTTTTTCTGTGTTTCCCTGGGGCTGAATAAGGATGCTGATTGCAATAGCTTCAGTGAAAAGTGAATGCAGGTGAGAAAAGAGTCACATAGGGGAAATTGAGTGAGAGATATCCATCCTCCTGACACCTACTTTGCTGGTTTGTCAGAGTTCATGTGGGGCTGTGCAAACATCAGGAACTTTGATGGCTTCTAGCACATCTCCAATTCCTAATCCTATCTTCAATTCTCTTCCTATCCTTGCCCCATTCACAAATCAAACCCCATTGACATTCCTTATCCCTATCCTCACCTCTAACTTCAACTTTTCAATAGCATTCCCATATCCATTCATATGCTCATCTCCAACTCTAACTCTATACCCTTCCCATTCCAAACCCAATTCTCAATCATATCCACATCCAAATACTCATCTTGATCCTAGTTAAATTCCCCACTCCCTAATCTATCCCCTCTCCTTATTCACAACCTCATTCCCTTCAACTTTATCTCTACCACTCCCAATCTCTTTCTTCCCATTTCTATCTCCATTCCCCTCTCCCTTTTGCTGTTTCCATCTCCATTCTTATCCCAAAACTTCTCCCTATTCTCATTAACTTCCAATACCAACCCCTTTCCCATTACTATTTAGCCTATCATTCTTTTGGCTAAATATTTCTTTAATCTCATTTCCACCAGTTAGTCCACATCCTAAATTTCTAACCACAAACCTAAGTCCATTTCTTTATCTTGATTTACAACTCCATCCCTAATCCTATCTCCATATTCCTCTTGACTATATATCCACTTCTCTTCCCATCTCTAGTCTTATTTTTATTCTCATTCTCATTTTCTTCCTCATCAGAACCCCCATATGTACCACTTTCCTCATCTCCAACTCTATCATTAAACTGAAAGCAATGCCATGTTCATCCCAAACCCAATATCCTCTTAGAGATGGAAGATACAAGCATGAGGTAAGAACAAGAGCTATTCTCCAAAAGATAAGTGGTCAAAGTATATGAAGTTTTCAAAAAAAAGAAATGCAAGTTATCAACTATAAGAAAGAATATTCCGGATCACTTATAATAAGAGGAATGCATATTAAAACAACTCAAAAATTTAACCTTATAACCTTTAAAATTGGAAGAGATGGAAAAAGATAAATATCAACCAGCAACTAATCAGTCAAGAAGCACTAATTGGGAGCAGCAAGGTGGCTCAGTGGATTGTGAACCAGGACTTGAAGTTGGAGGTCCTGGGTTCAAATTTGGCCTCAGACACTTCCTAGCTGTGTGAACATGGGCAAGTTACTTAACTTCAACTGCCTAAGCCCTTATCACTCTTCTGCCTTGGAACCAATACTTCATATTGATAGAAGAAAAACAACAACAATAAATCAAGTGTCAATCGTGTGCCAGATGCTAAGTGCTGGGGATACAAATATAAAGGATGAAGTAGACCTTTTCACAAGGGTCTCATGATTTAATTTTAACTATTACAGTAGTATCTGATAATACTGGAAAGTACTTCCTAATGAGGAAGACAAGTACACATGTAAGTATCTACAGAATAAATGTAAAGTGAATAAACACAAAACAATTAAATAAAAGGTAATTTGAGAAGAAGAGAACTAACATTTGGGAAGACCGAGAAAGGTACTACTATGTGGAAGGTGATGCTTGAGCATCTTGCAGAATAGAAAGGATTCTATGAGATGGAGATAAGGAGACAGGCCTGGAAGAAAGCCAGTACTAAGGTACAAAGAGAGGAGACAGATAGTGGCATGTGAAGAAGAGATAGGACAGTTGGGCTGAATTGCAGAGTGAAGAAAAGACAGTAATGTGGGAAGGGAATTTCCCTTCCCATTATGTCACTTTGTTTGACATCATCAATCAGTGACCCGGAGGTTGTTTGCTACTGAGATGTGCAGGTATAGATAAACCCTCAGAGTTTCCAGTCTCATTGGTTTTAACTTCCTTTTTCTGAGGGTGACTATCAGACTATATGAGGGATTCAATGAGATGCTAAAGCAGTGGAGATTTACAAATGGATCACTTAATTTCCAGATCTTTAAAGGGAAGAAATGGAAAATCAACTCTGGAGACCAAGTTAATGTAATATCAAATAATAAATAGTGAAGTAGTAAAGATGATGACCATTAATACTTTGTTTCTTCTTCACTAGTAGAGAACTTCATTTCAGAACTACCTGACAGGAAGGGTATTTCTATTATGGAGATATATGAAATGACACAAAATGTGGGAACTAGACAAATGCTTCTGTGATCTCATCAACTTGAATGGCTATGGGCTAACTTGATAAAATGAGCATTTTGCAGGGGATAGGATGCCTTCCTTTTTTCTTAGTACTATTTTATTTTTTCCTCAATTACATGAAAAAACAATTTTTAACCTTTGTTTTTTAGAAAAGTTTGAGCTAAATTCTCCCCCTCCTCTTCTTCTTCTCTGAGATGACAAGCATTCCGCTATAGATTTTATATATTTATTGTAAACATGCTCATGTAAAATGTCTTTTTTTTTTTTAAACGCTTACCTTCCAGCCTAGCATCAACACTCTGTATTGGTTCTAAGGGAGAAGAGTGATAAGGGCTAGGCAATGGGGTTAAGAGACTATTCCAGGGTCACATAGCTAGGAAGTGTCTGAGGTTATATTTGAACCCAGGACTTCCAGTCTCTGGGCCTGGTTCTCAATCCACTGAGCCACCCACCTGCCCCCATCTTTCTATATTAATCATTTTTCAAAAGAGAACTCAGACAAACAAAAGAAAAGTGAAGAAATAAAGTGAAATATGCATTCAGATTCCATCAGTTCTTTCTCTGGAGGCATAGAGTGTTATTTTATGATGAGGCCTTGAAAATTGACTTGAATCAAGAATAGCTAAGACATTCATAAATGTCCATCGTGTGATCTTGCTGTTACTGTGTACAGTGTTCTCCTGGTTCTGCTCACTTCACTTTGCATCATTTCAGGTAGGTCTTTCCAAGTCTTTCTGAAATCATCCTTCCCATCATTTCTTATAGCACACCATCATATACCACAACTTGTTCAGCCATTCTCCAGTTGATGATGGGCATCCCTGGAAAGAGCATCTTAGTTATGGATAATAATTCAAATAAAGTTATTTCCTCCTGGAAAAAAGAAAACAGTTTAGAACTGTATTAAAAATTTACCAAACTACACATAAACTTTAGGAAAACTTTGCAGTACTACTAAGCATATGGTTTAAAGAAGGCAAAGACAGTGAGAAATGTCAATATATAGTACATGCTCTGGGCTCATTCTCTCAAAGCCTACTATAATTGAATCTGATCAACCATATAGAAAGATCCCAATATAAATATGCTCTCTGTGCCTAGGCAAGTTGCAAAGCTGAATCAATAATTAGTTTTTTCCAACTCTAAAGCACCAGCCAGTAGACTACTGACAAATATACCACATCTTTATAATTTCTCTTTCCTTTTCTCTGTCTCTGTAACTTTCTGTCTCTTTCTCTGTTTCTGTCTGTCTGCCAGTCTCTCTATCCTCTCCATTGTATTCCCAATAAATATACCCATATTAGTAATGCCTATTATTAGCCAAAATTGCCAGCTTTAGAGATAAATAAGTAGCTAAACAAAAAAAGTAAACAAATTTATAAGAAAAAGACCTTCCCTCCTCCCTAACCCAAGGGAAAAGGTATCCTTGCTCTATAGAATAAAGAAATTCAAGCCTTGTCCATCACAGTATGAAAAAAATCCGTGGGAGTGGAGTCTAAATGCTAAAGGTAGTTCTTCTAGCCCAACACCCTGATCTTTTTGGCAATACTAGTCAGCTTTACCCATATGTATGGGAACACTTTTTGTAATATCAAAGAACTATCTACTACTTTTTTTTAACCCTTAACCTCTGTCTTAGAATCAATACTGTGTATTGGTTCTAAGGCAGAAGAGTGGTAAGGGCTAGGCAATGGGGGTTAAGTAACCTGCCCAGGGTCACACAGCTAGGAAGTGTCTGAGGCCAGATTTGAACCCAGGACCTCCCGTCTCTAGGCCTGGCTCTCAATCCATTGAGCCACCCAGCTACCCCCTCTACTACTTTTTATAATAGAAAGAGGATGTCAAAATGGCTGAAAAAAATTATGGCATGTGTATTACAGGGGTCTGGAATGTGTACAGAGTGTTTCTGATGCCCCTTCTCACATGGAAAGGCTGGGGAGCCTGCTTCTTTAAGAGTCCTAATAATTTGTCAAGGAAGTGCTTTGTAGAGACTTTGCATAGACATTCTATAACTAGGTCCAGTCTACTAACCACCTGGTGAATAGCCTTTTTTATTGGCTGTGTAGCTGAAACTGAGGGTTTCTTCAAAAACCACTAGCAGATAAGAGCCTCTTGGGCCATCATCTTTTTTTTTTATTAAATTTTAAATTATTTTCAGATTACACGTTGATACAAACTTCAGTAATCATTTTGTGACATTTTGTGATCCGTGTTTTCTTCCTCCCATCTCTCTCCACTCCCCAAGACAGCAAGTAATATGATACAGATTGTACATGTAATACCTATTTCCATGTTCAGCATATTGTGAAAGAAGACATATATCACTTATACTAGAGAAAAATTGAGGGAGGAAACAAAATGAAGAATGATATGCTTTAATGTACCTTCAGATTCTGTCACTTCCTTTTATGGTAATAGGTAGCCTTTTTCATCATGAGTTCCTTGGAGTTGTCTTGGATCCTAGCCTTGTTGATAACAATTAAGTCATTCACAGTTGATCATCATACTTTATTGCTGTTATCTTGGACAATGTTCTCCTGTTCTGCTCTTTTTACTTTGTATCACTTCATTTAAGTCTTTCCATGTATTTTTGTGATCATCCTGTTCATCATTCCTTACAGCATAATAGTATTCCATTTCAATCATATACCACAACTTGTTCAGCCATTCCCCAGTTGATGGACATCAGTTCTTTGTCACTACAAAAAGAGTTGCTATAAATATTTTTGTACAAGTTGGTCCTTTTCCCCTACCTTTTACCTTACAGACCTGATATTGGTATTGCTGGGTCAAAAGTTATATGCCAAAACAGAGACTGACATACTGTGGTAAAATCGAATGTAATGGACTTCTGTACCAGCAACAATGTAATGACCCAGGACAGCTCTGAGGGATTTATGGTAAAGAAAACTACCCACATTCAGAGGAAGATCTGCAGGAGAGGAAACATAGAAGATAAACAACTGCTTGAACGCATGGGTCAGGGTGGACATGATTGGGGATGTGGACTCGAAACGACCACACCAATGCAACCACCAACAATTTGGAAATAGGTCTTGATCAAGGACACATGACAAAACCAGTGGAAATGTGCGTCGGCCATGGGTGGGGGGAAAGCGGGGGGTGAAGGGGAAAGTAGGAGCATGATTCATGTAACCATGTTAAAAATGATTATTAATAAATGTTAAAAAAAAAAGTTATATGCCAAAAAAGTTTTATAACCCTTTGGACATGGTTCTAAACTGCTCTCCAAAACTGTTCTATCAGTTCAGAGATCCACCAACAGTGTATTAATGTCTTGGTTTCTCTAAATCTTCTCTAACATTTATCATTATCCTTTTTTCCTGTTGTATTAGCCAGTCTGATAGGTGTGAGATGGTACCTCAGTGTTGTCTTAATTTGTGTTTTTCTAATATGATTTTGAGCATTTTTTTAATATGACTAATGATAGTTTTAATTTCTTCATTTGAGAATTGCCTGTTCATAGCCTTTGACCATTTGTCAATTGGGGAATGCTTTGTATGTTTATAAATTTGACTCAGTTCTATATATATTGAAAAATGAACTTGGCTATCATCTATGCTTGTCTCTGTCTCTGTCTTTGACTCTCTGTGCAAATCTACTCTTCTTTCACTGATAATATAACCTGGAGTCAGGACGATTCATCTTCCTGAATTCAAATCCAGTCAGCCTCACACACTTACAAGCTGTGTGGTCCTGGGTAACTCAATTAACCATTTTTGTCTCAGTTTCCTCAGCTGTAAAATGAACTGGAGAAAGAAATGGCAAACCATCTCAACATCTTTGCCAAGAAAATCTTAAAATGAGGTCACAAAAAGTTGAACATGACTGAAAATGATTAAACAACCACAACAAAGATACCATATGGCCAACACGTGGTTCTGTGAAAATAGTTCTAGGAAGGTCCTTTGCCTCAGCATTTATTCTTTTGTTTTACCTAAGAGATTAGAGACTATGACCTAGGAAATTCCTAAAAAGACAGGAGATCATGTTGACTGGGTTTCCAGGTACATGTGAGTTTGGGAATCCTTGACTGGAGCCTATGATTGGTTTTGTAGTCACTCAACATTAATATCCTAAGGAGCAAAGAGTGAGTTTTTGATCTCTGCCTAATATTAACTGAGAAAAGGGCTCATCTAGCACTGATGCCACATTTGGTTATGAATTTGATGGGAGCAATGCCATTTAGGAAGTGAGCTAAATCTGAGCCAGTCTCTCTGGAAACAATGAGTATAGGGGGAAATGTGTCCCCAGAATGTTTGGGGGAAATATTTATAATTATATTCTTGCTATACCTTCAAAGTAAATATCCCTTGGTAAAAGCTAATGACATTAAATGGTTATATGGAACTTGGCTACTATTGGATGGCAACTTGGGGCCACCAGGTGGCTCATTGTATTGAATGCCTGATCTGGAGTTAGAAAGATTCATCTATCTGAACTCAGACAAGTACTAGCTATGTGACACTTCACCCTATTTGCTTTAGTTTTCTCATCTTGTAAAATGAGCTGGAGAAGAAAATGGCAAACCATTCCAGTATCTTTGCCAAGAAAATCTCAAATAGGTTCAAGAAAAGTTGGACATGACTGAAATGACTGAACAACAATTAAACTGCTTGGTGGCAATTAACGTTAGGAAGAACATAGGTTGTGGGGGCTAAAGCTGATAGAATTAGAGAAAAGACACTCCAACCCCTCAGGGCAATGGGAGAGCCTGGAGGGAGAGATGTAGTTGCCCTAGTTCTGGGTTAGTAGGCTAGTATTCTCCACAGAGAGGACAAACTTAGATTAGTCAGTCACTCCCAGTTCCTATTCAGTGGCCTTCTCAGGAAGACAGTGTTCTCTGAAGCTCCCTCCTCTGATTGGTGAGTTTATCCTGGAACTTCTATTTGAGAAAGTATCAATTCCAGTCAGTCATTTCAAATCCAGCTCGATCCCAAGATGACTTTTTCCACCTTGCTCCCATGCGAGGACCTTCCTCTTTTGCAGCCCCCTTAAATAGGTTGCTTTCCATTATGTAAACCCCTTGAGATTGTGACTTTCTTTTTTCACTTTGAGTTTGTATCTCAATGCTTAGCACTGTGCCTAGCACCTAGTAAGCACTTCAAAAAATGTTTGTTTAAATGTTGGGAAAGGAATAGAGATTGAATTTGTGATTTCATTGGTATAAGTAACTCCTGGATGAGGAAAACTCCTTCTAGTAATGCAAGTAGACCTCTTTTCTGCAATTTATAATTTTAGAGAATTACCTGGAAAGTTAAATATCTTGTTAGCTCATAGTCACAGAGCCAATATGTGACAGAGGTGGGACTTGAATGTAGGTCTTCTTGGCTTCAAGGTTAGTCCTCTAATCTTTATGAATTTTCTGTTGTTGTTGTTCATTCATTTCAGTCATATCTGACTTCATGATGCCAATAAGGATTTTCTTGGCAAAGATACTGGAGTGGCTTGCAATTTCCTTTTCTAGCTCATTTTATGGAGGAGGAAACTGAGGCAAACAGGGTAAAGCAACTTGCTCAGGACCACACAGCTAGTACTTGTCTGAGGCCAAATTTGAACTCTGAAGATGAGCCATTCTGACTCAAGGCCCTATACTCTACCTATTTACTGTGCTACCTAACTGTCCCTTTATTATTCTGTAAGAAATAACAAGTATGAAAATTTTAGAGAAACTTGAGGAGACTTGACTGAATTGATACATAGTTAAGTAAGCAGAATCAGGAGAACAATTTATATAATAAACACAATAACATGAAGGAAAATAACATTGAAAGACTTAAGAACACTGGTCAAAGTATCATTCAACTTTGAATTGGCCTCTGAGGGAGAGGAATGAGACATATACATATATATATATATATATATATATACACACACATATACACACACATATGTATATATCCAGATGTGGCCAATGTATTTATTGTTTGTCTTTATTTATTTGTTGTAAAGAGGATTGGGGGAGGTAGAGTGAGGGTCTTTGGAAATGTCAATGATATAAAAAAGAAAAAAGCATCAATAAACCATTTTTATTCTTTAAAATGTTGATCTTTTATATCATTTTCATTTCCAAATTTATCTACCCTTTTCCCCATCTTTTTTGTAATGATGAATTTTAAAAAAAGAAAGAAAAGTAATTCAACAAAAATAACCAACATTTAACCAAATAGCTCAAATCCAGGATCTCTCACCTCTGTGAAAAAGGGAAGAAGGTATATTTTCTTATTTCTTCTAGGCTATTTTAGTTTTCACTATTTATTTTCCTTTTCCCAAAATTATATATTAAAATAAGTTTTACATTCATATTTTTAAAAATTTAGAAACATTTATTTTTAAAATAAATTTTATTGATCTCTTCTTTTTACATCACCAGAATTTCTCTCAGCATCTCTTCCTTTACTCCTCCCCAGAGAGTCATCCCATACAACAAATAACATTATATAAAGAAAAAAAAGAGGAAGAAATGAAAAAAATCCGCAAAATCAATCAACACATTGAAAAAGTCTGAAAATATATGCAATTCCCTATTTGGTTTGGTTATTTTAATTGCTCAACATTCATTTTCATTTTTTTATGTTCTTTCCATTTTTTTTCCATATTGTTTTCCTTGTTCTGCTTTTTTTCATACTATACCGGTTCATATAAGACTTTACATGCTTCTCTGGATTCTTCATCTCTTCAATTGAGCTTCTATTTAAAACTCTTAAAAAATGCTAGTGTACAATGGCATAAAACCCATGAATGTCAGAACTAGAAGGAACCCACAAAGACTATCTAATGGATTCTAGTCTGCCTATAGCCTATGCCAGCCCTGGTTCCAAACCACCTGCATGTGATCTTTCTCAGATCATATCCACCTTGAATTTCTAGCTCTTGCATCCTGTCCAGACTCCCTTAGGCTCTAACTTTTCCTGCTTCTTCCTGCTGTAAGTATTGCTTCCCAGGCCTTCTAGGACTCAACATGTGAGGTGGACCTTGAGGGAAGTCATCAAACAGTCTAATTAACTGACTACCTCAGTGACCTCTCTCCAAACATTGATATTCATTCCTTATTGAATTCATTCCTGAATTTATTCCTTATTGGTTAATGTATTCCCATCATATCCTATATTCATAATATATTCTCATCATAATATATTCCCATCATTTTTTATCATTCTTTTTTCTTGAAAAGCAGCAAATAACTTCATTCTTTAATTCAAAGATATTTTATTTTCCCAATTACATGTAATAACAATTTTCCACATAGATTTTGCGAAATTATAGGATCCAAATTGTCTCATTCCCTCCTTTCCCTCTTCCCTCCTGGGGATGGTAAGCAATTTGATCTGGGTTGCACATGTATTATCATGCAAAATATATTTCCATACTGGTCATTGTTATAAGAGCATACTCATATAAAACCAAAATCCCCAAATAAAGCCATAAATAATCTAATGTGAAAAATCATATGCTTTGATCTGCATTCCCACTCCTAACAGCTCCTTTCACAATTGATTATCATACAATATTTCTGTTACTGTGTGCAACATTCTCCCAGTTCTGCTTATTTTGTTCTACATCAGTTCATATAGGTCTTTCCAGTTTTTTCTAGAATCATCCTGCTTATTTTTTGTAGCACAGTACTATTCCATCACCAACATATACCATAATTTGCTCAGCCATTCTCCAACTGCCCCATCACTGTTTCTAAAACCCTAGCCATCATTGTACAAATCCCATTTTCTATCCTCACTACCCCACTCCCTTATTCCCATCCCCATCAAACCACCCCTTCCCCCAAAATCTGCCCCCCTTGAAATCTACTTGTCTACTATGCTCTCTGGAATGTCTGCTGCTCTACAGACAACAAACTTTTGGGGTAGGTAGGTAGCTCAATGGATTGAGAGCCAGGCCCAGAGACAGGGGGTCCTAGATTCAAATCTGGCCTCAGACACTTCCTAGCTGGGTGACCCTGGGCAAGTCATTTAACTTCAACTGCCTAAGCCCTTATCACTCTTCTGCCTTAGAACCAATACATAGTATTGATTCTAAGATGGAAGGTTAAACAAATCTTACTTTCAATCATGCTTTATTAAAAAGGAAAACCACAGGGAGAGCAAGGCTTCCAAGCATATTGACTTTAAAATAAAGCATGCAAAGCAAACAAACAAACAAACAAATAAATAAATAAATGAAATAAAGCATGCAATCACAAAATTCTGACTCCCAGTCTGGTCAGAGAGATCCCATGTTTACTGGAATATAATAATAGCTATAGCAAAAAAGAGGAATAATATTGTCGTTTCATCAAAGAACAAAACAAAGAATGAATGAATAAGGGTGGTCCCTATCAAATTACAAAACTGGAGAACTAAGTGATTTGTAACATTTTACCCTTGAGTGTATAATATGGGCAGGTCGCAGTGTGTCTAATTGTGGACTACAAGCAATTCTAATGCTGGATTGGATTAGAGTCTGTGTCTATCATGCTGTCATATGATTTTGAAAGTGAGTTTTGACACCTTTCTGGAAAAGAGGACCTTAGTCCCAAACAGGGACCTTGAGTCTCAGCATGGCAAGATTCTTAAATCTTTTGTCCTAGAATAGTGATATGTAGGTTTTATGCTGATGAGAGGGTTGAACGGGAATTCCCAGCCATCTGAGGGTCAGAAGAGAGGTTCTTATGGAATGATTTCTATCTTCAATAGCTATTTCTAATATCTATTCTACTTTATAATTACTTACATTTAAGTGATTAACTTCTTATAGATTATGAGCATGCAAAAATTGGTTAACTCTTATCAATTCCAAGTATTTGGTTTAACTCAGTTATTAGGTCTGCTGTAAGAGAGAAAATTAGGTATTATAGATATATATTAAAATGTGTGGCCGCCAGGAATCAACAATTCAGGTTGATTCCGTAATTAAATCAGACCCAAGTCAGCATCGGGTTGAGGCAAGTTTATTTACAATCAGGAAGGTAAAAGTATAAGAATAAAGAGAAAAGGGAGAGGCTAATCCAGGCCAAAGGCCTAGACAGAGAGAGAAGGTTAAAAAGCTAAATAAATGAAGCTGTAAGCCACAAGGCCCAGCAACCAGATAGGCAGAGTTTGGAAGCGGCCCAGCTAGGCCAAGGAAGTCAGCCTAACTTACCCACATGACAATGCAGAGTGTAAGCATTCTGTGGTCTCAGGAGATCCTTCAGCATCGAGTTCGAACTGGAACTGCCTCCACAGGAAGTGAGTAACATACTTAAAGAGATAGTGTCTTTCATCACTTCCCGTGGGTCCACCTCTAATTCAAGTGGACAAATGGCAGCCTCTACACTGATTTGGACTGCCCAAAGGGCAGTCCCTTGTTCTAGATTTGTTACTCATTGTCACGTGTGGGTAACTCATCTCCCCTCCCCACTAGGGAAGGTGAGGATTACATCATTTCTACACCTAGGATGGACAGATTTTTGACTATGAATGGGCTCAAGCTAATTCCATTTACACACTGCTAACTAGCTGAGACTATCTTTTGCTAAAATAAAACATCAAAGTAATCATTACTCTAACTGATGTATCTAAAACTTATCACACACCCCCATCCCAGTTGTCATCTCCCCTTCCAGATTCTCCTTCTGCTACCATCATTTAGTAACTTCTTTTCCTCTGAGGTTCTTTAAGTACAAATTTATCACTAGCTATTATCTACCAGTCCCCTAGACACATTCCTTCCTCAGTGGGTTCAGTACTTGTTTTACAGTCTTTTTCTCCACTCCCAACTCCAACTTCATAGGAAGAGATTAGCTACTTTCAGCTAAGACTCAAAGTCTCTCAGCAATTCAATGATCCAGAACAATTCTGAGGGACTTCTGACAAAGAATGTTCTTGACCTCCAAAGAAAGAACTGTTGGAGTTGGAATGCAGATCAAAGCATATGATTTTTCACTTTAG
Source organism: Gracilinanus agilis (assembly GCF_016433145.1). Classification (NCBI taxonomy): domain Eukaryota; kingdom Metazoa; phylum Chordata; class Mammalia; order Didelphimorphia; family Didelphidae; genus Gracilinanus; species Gracilinanus agilis. Next base: position 347,964,110 of record NC_058131.1, on the reverse strand, counting down.
GTTTTATTTTTACTGTTAGTTGCAAAGTCTATCGCATTTGATCATTCTACAATGTTTTCCTGGTTCTGTTCATTTCACTCTGCATTAGTTCATGTAGGTCTCTCTAGCTCTTTCTGAAATCATCCTATTCATTCCTTTAAGTACAATAGTATTGCATCACCATCATATACCACAGTTTGTTCAGCCATTTCCCAATTGAAGGACATCCCTTTAGATTCCAATTCTTCACCGCCACAAAAAGAGCAACAATAAATATTTCTGTACAAACAGTCCTTTCCCATTTTTTCTTTTTTGTGTATTTTAGCCATCATATTTGGCCATAGCATGATCTGGATTGCTGTTTTCTCCATAAACAAGTAGATGTTCTCTTTTAGCAGATGAATTTAAAAATAAAGAAATAATCATTCACCTGATTGTTTCTCCTGTCCTTTAAAACATCTTTCCATCTTCCTTTCTTTCATGGACTTGACTACTAACTTCGCAACAAATCTGAATGTCAGCTTTCTTGAGTATTAGGTGACCAGAAACTAAATATTTGTATGCTTCTTCTCCACACAGTATGGGTTTTGTCTAAGTTGACTTTAGGTCCCAAAGATGACTCACATGGAAACCTTCAGGAGGATATAGAATGAATATTATTTCAATGGCTTTTGCCTTTTCATTCTTTTTGGAGTGGACTTCATTGTATCCTAGCATATTTATATGTTGTCTCCCTCCATTAAAACATGAAATCTTTGAAGATATGATCTGTAGAGAACTGTATTTGTCTTTCTTAATATCCCCTGTTAACTATCAACTGTTTACTCTTCCTTTTCAGTTTCCCTTGCTAGATCTTCCTCCAGTTTATGTCCATGAATTGTGTGTGTCTCTTAAGAGTCTGTTCTTGGCTTTTTTTCCTTCTCTCATACTATCTCACTTGTTCATCTTATCAGGTCCTGTAGGTACAATGATCATCTCTAGACAGATTATTTTCAAAATTAATACTGAGTATCATTTCCAAGGGAGAAAAGTGGTAAGAACTAAGCAATTGGGATTAAATACCCAAGGTGACTTGCCCAGGAACACACAACTAGTAAATATCTGAAGATAATTTGAACACAGGACCTCCTATCTCCAGGCCTGGGTCTGTATCTACTGAGCCACTTTTCTGCCTTGATCCATAGGCATCTTAAACTCAACATATCCAAAACAGAATTCATTCCCCATCTTCCTAACTTGCTTGTTACAATTGAGGGCACCACCATTTTTATCCCATTTGTTATCATCCTAGACTCCTCACTCAAACTCGTCCCACTTATCTAATCTGTTGTTAAGTTTTGTCATTTCCATCTTTACATCATTAACTCTATGACACTCCCTATCTCCACTCACATAACCACCACCCTGCTACAGACCCTCATCATCTCAGGCCCATTTTAATCTCCTTCCAGTCAGTCTCCCTGCCTCAAGACTCAGCTCACCTCCATCCTCTGACTCAACTGTGCCAGGGTGATTCTCCTAAAACCTAGGCCAGACCATATCACCTCTTCCTCCTCCCACCCAATCCCACTACACATACAATAAACTCCAATGGTTTCCTATATCTCTGGGATCAAATATAAAATGATATGTTTCACTTTTAAAGCCCTTCACATCCTAACCCCTTCCTACCTTTGCAGTCTTTCTACCCCTTAATCCTCTTCACATGTTCTACAATCCATTTATATTGGTCTTCTTCCTGTTCTTCCCCTTGATACTTCATTTCTCTACTCTGTACATCTTTGTTAATGTTCCTCCCAAGCCTGAACTCAAATCTCACCATTACAAGAAACACCAGCTCTTTCTCACTCTTTTTCATTCTCTCATTTTTTCACTTTCCCTCTCCCTCTCTCTTTCTCCTTCTCCCACTCCTTCTCCCCCCCTCTCCTCACTTTCCCTCCCTCACTTCCTCTCTCTCCCTCTCTCATTCTCATTTTCTCTCTCCTTCCTCCCTCTCCCTCTCTTTCTCTCCTTCTCCCTCTCTTTCCCTATCTCTCTCTTTCTCTCTCCTTCTTTCTCTCCCTCCCTTCCTTCCTCTCCCTCTCTCCTTCTCCCTCTCTCTCTCCTATCTCTTTCTCTTTTTCATTCTCTCCCTCTGTCTCTTTCTCTCTCCTTCTCTCTCCCTCCCTTCCTCTCCCTCTCTCACTCCCTCTCTCCTTCCTCCCTCTGTCTCTCTCTCTGTCTCCCACTCCCCTACATGTCTTCCCTCTGAGATTACTTTCCTTTCATACTATATGTATCTTATATGTACAGAATTGTTTGCATGTTGTCTCCTGCATTAGAATGGGAGCTTCTTGGGTCAGGGACCTTGTTTTTTACTTTCTTCTGTAAAATCTATCCCTATGATGGAATACTATTGTGCTCAAAGAAATAATGAACTGGAGGAATTCCATGTGAACTGAAAAGACCTCCAGGATTTGATGCAGAGTGAAAGGAGCAGAACCTGGAGAACATTGTACACAGAGATGAATACACTATGGCACAATCAAATGTAATGGCCTTCTCTGCTAGAGGGACTTATGAGAAAGAACGCTATTCACATTCAGAGGAAGAACTGTGGGAGTAGAAACACAGAAGAAAAACAAATGCTTGATCACCTGGGTTGACGGGAATATGATTGGGGATGTAGACTCTAAATGATCACCCCAATGCAACTATCAATAATATGGAACTAAGTCTTGATCAATGATACATGTAAAATCCAGTGGAATTGCGCGCCGACTTACGGGGAAGGTGGTGGTGGTGGTTTAGGGGGTAGGAAAAGAACATGAATCATATGGAATCATGGAAAAATATTCTTAAAAAATAAAATAAAAATAAAAAATGAGGAAAAAAAATAAAAGAAAAATAAGTTGTGAAAAAGAAAATTAAAATCTATCCCTAGTACTTAGCACACTGCCCAGCCCTCAGTAAGTCCTTAAAAATGTTTGTTGAAGGACTGACTCTATCCTCTGAACCACATGGTCTTGCTTTGGAAGGAAAGGTTTCAGGGAAAAGGTTAAATCAACTCTGGGCCAGAACATCAGTTGTTGCTTAGCTCCAAACTGACAGCAGGGGGCGGCACATGATCAGATTTGCAGTTTAGGATCCTGCACTGAGATCATAACAAAGAAAGGGAGTGTGTGCATTCTTACAGATGTTCTCTGTGTATGCTCAAGTGATTCTGTCCAGGTTACAGGGATGTGCTGATAAATGTTTAAAAATCCGCTCTCTAGGGAAAAAAAATGTACCAAGAGACATTTTTCTACATTATTAACATTTTCTTCATCACTTTCTCAAGTCTGGGCAATCAGTAGAACAATAAATCAAGCCCTGATTCTTAACATTTGCCAATTTCTCAGGTGTAAATGCTCGCACTCAAAATTTAAAAAGTGATTTTGCTGAACCTGTATGAGCTGTATCTAGCCCACTATTTGTCTATATATGTCTAAACACAAATGTGTATGTGAGCAGGTAAATGAATTTTTCCCTACATGCACATGCATGTATATGTAAGCATGGATGTGCAGGAACACTATTCATATGGAGCATAATAAGACTTGGATCTGGAATGGACCTTAGAGATTATACAATCCAACCCTCTCCTGTCCACTTGCGTGTAGATCTAGGCATATATGTGAAGACTTTCGAGGGCAGAATGGCAGATGAGAACAATTTGTTCCAGTGAAGGCAGCTGAAGCGGATGCTGTGGAGCACTTCAATCTTAGTCAGACACTGAAGACACCAGAGTCATCCACAGCCTCCCCAGCGGTCCTGACTTTTGTCTCACCACTGGATTTCAATGGTCCTGAAAGCGTGAGACTGGGAAATTTGTGTAACTCTGCCTCCCTTTAATCCAATTCATGAGCAAGTCAGGACATAATCCCATGATGTAATTGGACTTCTTTGAAAACAAAGGTCATGGGGGAGCTGGGTGGCTCAGTGGATTGAGAGCCAGGCCCTTGGCCTCAGACATTTCATAGCTGTGTGACCCTGGGTAAATCACTTAACCCCTATTGCCCACTTTTACTGCTCTTCTGCTTTAGAACCAATATATATACATCTTAGAATCAATACTATATATACATATATATATATACATATAGGTGTGTATATATAGTATTGATTCTAAGATGGAAGGTAAGGGTATAAAAACAGAAAAGAAAAGAAATAAGGAAAACAAAGGTAGATAGTTCAGTGGATATCTAAGCCTAGAGACGGGAAGTACTGAATTCAAATCTAACTTCAGACACTCCCTAGCTGTTGCTTTACTGCTTTTCTGCCTTGGAACAAATACAAAATATTGATTCTAAGATAGAGGGTAAGAGTTTAAAAAAAAAAAAAAGGATGAACCTCAAATGACAATCACCGCTTCTATCAAGTCTTCCCTGATTCTAAATATTAACTAAGGACCCTCCTTCTCAGACTCTTACTGATACAACTTGTATCTGTGTGACCTTTGGCCAGTCTCTTTCCCAATCTTGACCTCAATTTCACTCAACTTTAAGGTTGGGTGGCATCTGGAGGTTTCTCCCAATTCATTGTCAACGCAATGCTCTAGAAAAGACACTGGCTCTGGAGATAGGAGACCTGAATTCAACTCCATGGATGCCCATGTGACCTTAGGACAGTGATGGACAACCTTTTGAGTTTGGTGTGTCAAAATTCATCAAAAAACCAAGCATTCGGGTGGTGTGTCACTTCGAGGAAAAAAAACATAATTTCGCGATATTTATAGTTTAAATAACAAAAAGTATAATTGTAATATATAACTGTAATATATATATATATTTACATATTTTTGGTTTATAATATAAACCAAAAATATGTAAATATAGGAAGAATTGTCATCTGTAGTGCACAGTGTCTACACTACACTACAGCAAATATTTCATCTTTGGCCCCATCTTCTCTGTATGCTGCTGCATGCAGTTGTGTGTCATCAAAAACGGTTATGCGTGCCAGTGCTGACACTTGTGTCATAGGTTTGCCATCACTGCCTTAGGAAGTCATTTCACCTTTCTGGGTGCATTTTCTTCATTTGCAAACTGAAGAGGTGAGAATAGTAAAGATGGCAGAGTAAGAGCAAGCAGTGTAGCCCATCTGTCTGCCACAATTACAGGTAACACACAACAAAGAAGAGCACCAGATCGAGTAGTGATCAGGAAATGCCAGGAGAAGTCCTAATGAGTCATTTTTCCAGCCCGGGTAGCTAGGAGAGGTGGCCAGAGACCTGTGGGCACTGATGAGAGCTGAGTCCAATCTGCAAGTCCTGTGCCTTTCCAGAGCCTTTCCAGCATGGAGCCTGGGCCAGGGCCTACAGAGCTATGCTCCAGATCAAGGAATAGGGTCACAGAACTAATGGAGCCTGAAGCTGGGTAGCCTGCAAGGAACAGGAAGAAGAACTAGCCAGGAAGAGAATAAGCTTCTATGCAGCCCCTACTCTGTACTAGGAATTGTGCTAAATGCTTTTTACAAATATTACTTCATTTGGCCCTCACATCAACTCTGGGAGGTAAGTGCTCGTATCATCCCCATTTTATAGTTGGGGAAATTGAGGCAAACATAGGTTAAATGATTTTCCTAAAGTCACAGTTCGTACAGGTCTGAGGGCAGATGGGAACTCAGATCTTCCTCGCTCCAGGCCCCTAGATTTCTCCACTGTGCTACCAGCTGCTTTAACAGCAGGGAGTTATATCTCTGTGTCCCTGGACTTGGGTCTCTGAAGAGCTTTTAGGGCTGAGTAGGAGGAATAATTGGGCCTGACCAGCAGCTGTGTAGCTCTAACCCTGGATTGGAATTGTAGACTCAGTCCACAGACCTGGAATGAAGCATATAGCTGAGTAATCTAGGCAAGGAGCTCAGACCAAAGGTAAATTTGTACCTTTGTTGCTTGACCCTGCAAAGATAGTCCATCTAATTGACAGGTGCTGGGACCAGTAGCAAACTTAGAACTCCAGCCAGGGACAAACATATAGCCACTAAATCCAAACTGGCACTGGAGCTTGAAAAGCTCAGAATACGTAGGCAGTGGTCAGATTTTGCCTTTGTTTCAACTAGTTTTTAGTTGATTTTCTAGGATTCTCTAAGTATACCATCATATCCTCTGCAAAGAGTGATAGTTTAGTTTCCTTGTTGCCTACTTTAATCCCTTCAATTTCTTTTTCTTTTCTAATTGCTAACGCTAGCATTTCTAGTACAATATTAAACAATAGTGGTGATAATAGGCATCCTTGCTTCATTCCTAATCTTATTGGGAAGGCTTCTAATTTATTCCCATTGCAGATGATACTTGCTGTTTTTTTTTTTTTTTCTTTTTATAACCTTACCTTCTGTCTTAGAATCAATACTGTGTATTGGTTCTAAGGCAGAAGAGTGGTAAGGGCTGGGCAATGGGGATTAAATGACTTGCCCAGGGTCACACAGCTAGGAAGTGTCTGAGGTCAGATTTGAACCTAGGACCTCCCATCTCCAGGCCTAGCTCTCAATCCACTGAGCTACCCAGCTGCCCCCTAATTTCTTGTAATACGATATCTAGGTTTTTTGTTTTTTGGTTTTTTTTGGTCATGACTTTCAGGTAGTCCAATAATTCTCAAATTTTCTATCCTGGGTTTATTTTCTAAGTCAGTTGTTTTTCCAATGAGATATTTCATATTTTCTTCTATTTTTTCATTCTTTTTATTTTGTTTCATTGTTTCTTGATGTCTTGTGAAGTCATTAGCTTTTATTTGTCCAATTCTAATTTTTAAAGATTAAATTTCTCCTATGACCTTTTCCATTTGGTCCATTCTACTTTTCATGGCACTCTTTTCTTCATTGGATTTTTTTTTGCCACTTTTTTCCAGTTGACTAATTTTGCTTTTTAAGCATTATTTTCTTTTTGCATTACTTATATTTCTTTTTCCCATTTTTTACATGTCTTATTTGATTTTTGAATTCCTTTTTAAGTTCTTCCAGAGCTTGAGACCTATTTCTTTTTAAGTTTTGTATGTAATTGCTTGGATCTTACCATCTCCTGTTGGTTCTGTGCTTTACTGATTATTCCCATAGAAATTTTTGAGCATTAAATGTTTCTTTTGCTGTTTACTAATTTTTCTAGCCTTTTTTTTTGCCTGTGGACTGGGAATTCTGAAAGCTCCATGCTGAATCTGCCTCCTCTGCTGCTGGCTTATTGGGTTTGGTAATACGAGATATTTTGCCCTGGGGCTAGGTCTGAACTAAAGTAGGGCAAGCTTGAAAGGATCCTGTGCTATGGGCTTCTGGGCTTCACCCCAGGCTGGTGCCAGGCCTTGGGACTTTAAGGGGTTGGTCTGAGGTGCTCTTTTGCTAGTGTAGCCCATATCCTGGGATCCCAAAATTAGTCTATGCCCAATCAAGGTACCTAGCACAATAGGTGGGGGGTGGGGAGGATTGGCCAGCATTCCTTTGTGTGCAGTTTTGCTTCTGGTTCCCTCTTATCCCATGAAAATCATTTCTCTCTACCTACCTTTCAAGTTTGTTCAACAGGAGAGCCCCTTTATGTAAGAAAGGAATTTTAGAAATTTATATATATATATATATATATATATATATATATTTAAGGTGTGGTCGCCAGGAATCAATCAGATTCAGATTGGTTCCATAATTAAAAATAAACCCATGTCAGGATGGTTTTTATGGTAGTTTATTTACAATTAGGAAGGTTGAAGGTAGGGAGATAGAGAAAGAGAGAGAGAGAGAGAAACTCTGGCCAAACCAGAGGTCCAGCCTGGAGAAGGATTTAGAGCTAAATTAAACAAGGTTACTAGCCATAAGGCCTTCACAATTAGAGAGGCAAAGAAGCCTCCTTGAGGGTAGATATTCTAGAATGCCAAGAGAGGTGAAGAGAAGTCAGCCTAACTTACCCACGTGACAATTCAGAAGGAAGCTGCCTGAGGTCTCACCAGAGATCCTTCTACACCAAGTTCAAAGCGCCAACTGCCTCCACAGGAAGTTACCATCATATTTAAAAGATAGCATCTTTCCTCACTTCCTGCATCCACCTCTAATTCAAGTGGACAAATGGCAGCTTCAACACTGTTTTGGACTGCCCAAAGGGCAGTCCCTTGTTCTTGATTTGTTACTTATTGTCACATGTCTCCCCTCCCCACTAAGGGAGGTGGGTTGACATTATCTCTGGTAGCTAGAGTTTTAACTATGAATGGGGCTGAGCTAATTCCATTTACACACTTACACCTTTCTTCTGATCATTTGGACTGTCAAAATGGTTTAGGCTTTTGCTGCAACTAAGTTGCCATCTTCCAGATTTTACCTTTGATTAGACTATTTAGGGTACACTGAAAGTTTATTTAATCCCACACCTGAGCCACTTTGAGATCCTTGAAGAAAAAAGAACTTACCATCTGGAGAAAGCAATAGTAGGATATCAGAAAATATAGATCAGGATCCAACATACTTCCACAATTATACGGAGCTAATATAAAGTCCAAATTCAGAAATTAAGGCTGGAAAAATGAGTAAACAAAAGGCAACAACTATGATAAAGATCCACTAGGAAGCCAAGGATGGCCCAAGAAGAAAATAGCTCTGCAATGTTGACAAAGCAAAGTCTCAAAGAAAATTATAGCTTGGCCATAAGATCAACTGGAATTATTAGAAAGAATAAAGCAAGAATTTAAAAATCATATTACAGGGGGAAGCTAGGTAGCTCAGGGGATTGATAATCAGACCTTGAGACAGGAAATCCTGAGTTCGAATCTGACCTCAGACATTTCCTTGATGTGTGAACCTGGAAAAGTCACTTAACCTCCAATGCCTAGCTCTTACCACTCTTCTCCATTGTAACCAAAACACAGTATTAATTCTAAGACAGAAGGTAAGGATTTTTTTTAAAATCAAGTATGTATTATAAGATCCCTTAAAGAATTTTTTTAAATGATAGCACCAGAGGAAATATTTGAAAGAAGAATTAAAGGCTTAATAGAAGATATACAAAACCTTACTTACCCAAGTTTACAAATTCACTGAATATAGAATGAACCAAGAATTTAATGGGAGAAGATATATTAAAAGAAAATCAATAGAGTATAAAAACATGAAGAAAATATGAGATAGATAACATACCAAAAACTGATCTGGAAAATAGTTCAAGCGGAGATAACTTCAGAGTCATTGGACTACCTAAAAGTAATAACCAAAAATATACCAAATCATGAATGAAACCTCCCCACACCTTTTAGAATTTTTTTAAAAAGTAAATATGTAAAGAATCCACTGACTACCTTCAGATAGGGATACCTCCAAAATGAAAATTCCCAAGAATGTCATAGTCAATATCTAGGGTTTCCAGATCAAAGCAAAAAAAAATTTCAAATATCCATAAAGAAAGATGTCAAATCCTAGGGAGCTGTAGTCAGTCTTATATAGCTTGGTAGCTAGCACTGAAAAGAAAGGAGAGCTTAAAATACAATATTCCAAAAAAGCAAAAGTATAGGTTTACAAACAGGAATAATTTACCTAGTCACTCTTCCCCCAAAATATAACTTTAATGAAATAGAGAATTTCTGGGGACTTCTGAGGGGGAAAAAAAGACCACAGTTAAATAGAAACCTTGAGATACAAATATAGTCATCAAGAGAAAAAGGAAAATATATTTGAACAATTAGAAGAAATCATTCAAGGGTGAAGTAAGGGTGAATTAATATCTTAATAGGAAGAGAAAAGTGTCTCCTCAGAACCCTAATGTCATTAAGAGACATAGAAAAAGTTAACTAAAAGAAAGGGCCTGGAAGTGGCTTTGTTGGGTTAAAAGAAGAGAGAAAATGAATATACTAGAAAAGAAAAGGGCAGAAAGAAAGTTTAACTTGCTATTGGACATAATATATATGTGCAAATAGAAGATTGTACAAACAAGGAAGAAGAAAAAGGTAATAGGTGTCATTTGGACATCACTTTCTTCTGAATCAGTCAAAGGTGGGTAGATAACACACAGTCTGGTATAGACATATACTCAACTCATCAGGGAAACATGATGGCATGGGAAAGGAGAGAGGAGAGAATAAGAGGAACAGTAGATTCAAGGAGTGATTAGATATAAGCAAAACAAGCCCCAATCTCCAACAAAGACGGATTCATGAAAAGAAACAAAAGAAATGAGGACAAACCCAAACAATTGGAGAAATAGTAATTGCTTAGAGACGGACTATATAAAATATAAAAAATATAAATGTAATGTAAATATAAAATATAAATATGGCAGTACTACATAAATTAATTAACTTACATATTGCCATACCTATTAAACTACCAAAAGATTGCTTAATAGGGCTTAAAAAAATATCAAAGCTCATCTGGAGAAGTAAAAGGTCAAAAATCTCAGGGGAAATAATGAAAAAATATTGGATCATATGAGGACTTAGCAGTACCAGCTCTCAAACAAAAGAGGCACACAGCATTATAGAACCCAAAGAACATATTAGCCTAGTGTTTGATAAGCCTCAGTTACTCAAGCAAGGATTCACTATTCAGCAAAAACTGTTGATATAACTAGAAAGAAATCTGGGAGAAATTAGATCAATACCTCACACCATGGATAGGATAAACTTAAAATGAAAATATGACTTGGATATTGTATTTTTATAAAAATCCAAGTTTTAAAATGTTGTTCAAGAAAATTTTCAGGAAAAAAACTACTAACGCTTTGAAATCAGAAAATGGACTATTTGCCTGCAGAAATCTACATTGAATCAAGATGATCCAAAATTAACTTTGGGGTGCAACTAATTGAACTTGAAGGGATTGAACACAATTATTTGAATTGTAAACTCTTATGCCAAAGGGGATTGCCCCCAATAGGCTTTTTTGTCAATGCACCTAGCAAAACATTGGTTTTGCTCTCTCTCTTTCTGTCTCTTCTACCTACCTTTTATCTCTAACTATTGTAGTTAGAATTTTAGGGGTACAAGATGATTATGTTAAATGATCAATTGGGGAGACCAGTCTCCCAAATGATCACAGCGGGGATTGTGATAATTAGATTAAATCTACACTGCCCATCTTTAGATTTAATCACAAAAGGTGAGAGCACCTCCAATTTTGGGAGGTCCATAACCCACATGTGCTAGAGTGGGTGATGCATCAGAATCAACTGACTGCCCCATAGTGTGAGATCCATAACTCCTCAGCAATATGGATCTCACATTAGGCAGTCCTATGAGAAGTGTCTATTGTGATTGGACAGGAAAATTAGGAGGGAGGCATAGGAAGTGATGCATAAGTGACCCTTTTAAAAGGAGAAGGTCCTCAGTCAGCTGAGGGTCTTCTGGTGAAGAGGGCTGTTAGTGAAGGAGCTCTTCTGGTCTGTGAAGGAGTGCTGGCTGGAACACTGAGACCTTGGTGAGACTGCTTTCAATATTTTCTTTAGAAGTCCACACGGTGAGTTTAAAGACTGAATCTTCCTCAACTTCTCTTAAGGAACTTCCTTTTAATAGACTCTGTGAATGAAGCTTTGCCTCTGGCCCTCTGACTCTTGGCTGAGGGTTAATTAGATTTACCTGGATTAATTAGAGGATGGTAGTAAATTACCTTCTATGTTAGATTCTTATTTCCTTATTTCCTCTCTCTCTTCTCAATTGTAAATAAACTTCCATAAAAGTTAATTTTGACTTGAGGTTATTCCTAAATTGGGGAAATTTCCCCTGGCAACCACCTTTAAATAATATATTTGACCAAAAAACCCTTTTCCCCCCCTTACAATATAAAGGTCATATCATTAACATAATAAAGAAACAAGAAATAAATTACTTTTGAGGTCTACAAATAAGAGAGGAATTCATGAGTCAGTGATAGGATTATGGAAAATAAAGTATATAATTTTGATTACATAAATTAAAAAGATTTTAAACAAAGAAAACTAATGCGGTTAAAATTAGAAAGAAAACAATTAACTGGGAAAAAAGCCTTGGCAACAAGTTTCCCTGATACAGATCTCTTCTAAGATATATAAAAAGCTGATTAAAATATATAAAAATAACTGTTATTCCCCAGGTGATAGATGATCAAATCATGTGAACAGGAAGTTTTCAAAGGGGAAAATTTAATCAATAGCCGAATAAAAAATCCTCCAGATCACTAATTATTAGAGAAATGTAAGTTAAAGCAGGAGCAGCTAGACTGCACAGTGGATAAAGTGCTGGGCCTGGAGTCAGGAAGACCTGAGTTCAAATATGGCCTCAGACACTTACTAGCCGTGTGGCCATAGGCACATTTCCTCATCTGTAAAATGAGCTGGAGAAGGAAATGGCAAACCACGCCAGTATCTTTGCCAAGAAAACCCCAAATAGGGTCATAAAGAGTCAGGCAAGACTGAAAAACAACTAAACACACACTAAACACAAAATAAAGGAACTCTGAAGTTCTATTTCATACTCCTCACAATGACAAATGTGACAAAAAAGGAAAATTACAAATTTGGATGGACTGTGGGAGATGTGAATTGGTTGTTACCTGGAAAGCAACTTGGAACCATGCTTCAAGTCACTGAATGGCATATCCTTTGATCCAGTGACACCAAAGCTAGACCTAAACGAGAGGGAAGAGTCTATATGTATACAAATATCACATAGCATCTTTTTTTGCCATGGCAAAGAAATGGATTCTGATGGAACACCTAACTAGGGGAATGACTAAACAAAATACAGTATAAGAATGTAATGGGACATTAGTGTGTCATAAGAAATTATTTTTTCAGAAAAATTTGGAACAACTTGTATGATCTGATACAGAGTGAAGTGAGCAGAACCAGAGAACAATTTATAAAACAGCAATAACATTGAAAGGGTGATTTTGAAAAACTTCAGAACTCTGATCAATGCAATGGCCAACCATAATTCCAGAGAGGAGATGAATTCAAGATTGAAGGGGATTAGAACAGTAAGTGGTAATGGGAATTGAATGAACCACACTGACTCTATCTTGTGACTCAGTTCTGGAGCTAGCTCAGTTCCCTTTCGATTCAATTATGAGTCGTCTAAGTTTTGTCTTGTGAGAAAAAATTATTCAGCTGTGGAAACTGTGAAAAAACTTTATTATATTGTTTGAACCTAGCCCTGCATGGCTGGGAAGTTGAACCACCTCTACCTGCCCCTTAAAGGTCCTTAACTAAAGACCTAGGTTATGCTAACCAAGAAACCTTGTAATATTTGAAGACTGATAAAAGTTTTCTCACAATTGTACATTTCAAGCCAGCCTTATGTCCATGAAAATAGGCCCTGTAATAATGAATCAGTTACTGTTTCCATGTTATTTTGATTATATAGAGATATTTGTGGGTAATAGGACACCTCTTTTTCTGATTTTAGGGACCCAAATCTCTTCACTATCGTCCAACTTGGAAGGACTAATCTTTCCTCCTGTAGAAGTCTAGGCTTATTAATTTTGATATTATTTTAGGAGCACTCAAAAAGCTGACTCTCAAGATTGGTTTTTGTAACCTTGAGTTAAATTAAATCTTAACCTTTTCAAATTCCTAGCCCTTCCCTGAAGCTACACTCCAGGAAGACTGCTCAGTAATTGGTCTCCTTATTCTACCAATAGCAATCAATTAACATATGTATCAAACAAACTTAGATACTGATACCTTAGGCAATATGGATTCTTGATCTAGGGGGTTAGCTACATCTCTTGTTATAGGTTCCTGCAGTTTGTATCTCCTGATGATTACCTCATAATGTTAAAGTATCAGACCACTTGTCTAATTATCATTTTCCCTTCCCCCTATACCATTGTAACCCCAATAAAAATACCAGTATTACCAGTATGTCGGCTAAGGGTTAAGCTCTTGACCACCAGAGCTCTGGACCATCAAAGCTCTTCACCATCAGAGCTCTATGCCATGGAAGCTCTATTGCACCAGAGCTAACTCGCTGCCTGACTACTTCATGTCAGATCTTTCTTTGTCTTTGTGTCTTTCTTCTCATCTCATGTTCCCCTTCCCTTAGACTTTTAACTTGCAACCTAATTTTCTCTCAGTCCCTGATTCCCCTTTCTGAGTGTTTTACCCATTAGGAACGATTGTGAAGTTGGTGGACATCTTCACCTCCAATTAGAAATTAGATTGTCTAGTTTTGTATCCTAGTTGTTTTCTTCTTCTTTTTTTTTTTTTTTGTATTTTTAAACCCTTAACTTCTGTGTATTAGTTTCTTGGTGGAAGAGTGGTAAGGGTAGGCAATGGGGGTCAAGTGACTTGCCCAAGGTCACACAGCTGGGAAGTGTCTGAGGCCAGATTTGAACCTAGGACCTCCTGTCTCTAGGCCTGGCTCTCAATCCACTGAGCTACCCAGCTGCCCCCCTAGTTGTTTTCTTCTAATTATTCTTCTTATTTGATTGTTTTTTAACATATAAAAATCCATATCCCCCTATATTCATGGTCCAATGCCAAAACTGGAGAGAATGATCTCTGTTTGTTAGACAATTAGCATACACTGCTTAATAAACAATTATCTTGCTCAGACCTTTGTTTCCTTAGTCATTTTATCTTTCACTTGCCATGAGAAGATTAAGATATACCTTTTCAGAAAAGGCCAATGTGAGGATGTTTTACTGGACTGCGCATATTATTACAAGAGTTTTATTTTCTTCTTTGCAACTAAGGATGTAAGAGGGGTAGAAAATAAATGCTTGTTCATTTTTTAAAAATGTCAAAAAAAAAAAATGAGTAAATGACTTCTGAGGTCCCTTCCATCTCTAGTTTTAAGATCCTATGAAATCTCTTCCAGCTCTAAATCTTATGATTATCCAAGGATCCGATCTCATATAGCACTGTATTTGCACCTCTTTAATGTATTAATCTTGTAATAATGTTAATAAACTGTGTTTGTATCTCATGCTCCTAAGGGACTATAAATCCCATAAAGGCAGTGAATTGATCTTATTTAATCTTTGGATAAAGAAAAAGGCCAAGTCTCTAGTCATCTTCAAGTTGCCTCTCCCTTAGCCTTGGTACTCAAACTCCTGCTCTGGGACTCTGAGCATTCACCATATCCAGCCCAGACCTAGATTCACAATACTACTCTTCTCTCCCTCAACTTTGAGAATGGAAATCGAATCAAGATAACCATAACTAGAAGGGACATGTCAGTCATTTACCCTCTGACTCCAAACACCATCCCTATAACTTCCAGGAGAAAACATTCCTGGTTATCCTATATACCTTGTCTTCTCCTATTTGAACGTAAATTCCTTAAGGGTTAGGGCAGTGATGGGCAACCTTTTGAGCTTGGTGTGTCAAAATTTGCATAACTCAGGTGGTGTGTCACTTCGAGAAAAAAACCATAATTTCTTGATATTTCTAGTTTAAATAACAAAAATGTATAATTGTAATATGTAACTGTATTTAATAAACCAAAATAGGTAAATTAATATAGGTAGAATTGTCATCTATAATGCACAGAGTATCTACACTACATACACTACAGAAAATGTTTCATCGAAAATGGCTGTGTGTCAGTGCTGACATGCATGTCATAGGTTTGCCATCACTGGATTAGGGACTATCTTACTTGCCTCTCTATTTGTATCTCTAGCACTTATCTTACACATAGGAGATGCTTAATAAATACTTTTTCATTCATTTATTTATTCTGTACATGATTGGTTGGTTAATTGCTGTTCTAAAGACTTGAGGAGGACTAAAATGACATCACTGAGTGATGGGCATAAATTGGATTTAAGTGAAGCAGAGTTGCACAAAATTGTCAGCTTCGCACTCTCTTTCAGAGTGACTTGAGTCCAGTGACAAGACAAAATCAGAATGAGTGGTTAAAAAAAAAAAAAAAAGGATGAGTGGTGATGGATACAATACATGACCTTAGCTTCTTTGATGTCTCACCATGTCCTAAGCGCTCCACAGCACTACTTTAGATAGATACCTTCATAGCTTTAGCCAACTTCCTCGGAACAAATTGTTCTCATCTGCGTGTCCTGCCAGGGGAAGTCTTCATGTAGATGCCCTACTGCCTCACTGATGTTTTTGAGGTCTGTCAGTTGCTCTCAACCTGTTTCAGCCTGTCTTGGGAGACCTTCAGAGACCATTTTCCAGGGTGTAATCACTATGCATACTCTAGTTTCTTGGAGCCACAGGTGAGGGCTGGGTGTCTGGTAGATACCAAAGGAGGAAAGCAGCCCTGAAAAGGGCTCAGCAAGCCCTCACACTTGAAGTACTAGTTTTTCCTGAATGCTCCATACATTCCTCTGTACATAGTAAGTGCTTAATAAATGTTTGCTGATTGATCTAATTAATTAACTAATTAATTAGTGCCTTACCAGGCTGGGAGCAGCAGTATCTCCCCTACCCCACCTCTACACACACACACACACACACACACACACACACACACACACACACACACACACACTCTGCTTCTGCTCTAGTTACCACAGTCATCATTCAGAAGAATAACTCCTGTAGAGAAAGGGCCCACCAGCCCTGCCACCTCCTATGCTAACTGCCAACCAACTGTCACTGTAGGATGACAGGTAAGCCCAGGAAGCCCAGAAGAATGGCAGTCCTACACTCCTACTGGAATTCCATCAACCCCAATCCTAGCCTGTCCTTGAAGCTCTAGTTTAAAGAAGAAACCCTTCTTTGGAGATCATACTGGCATTCTCCTTCCTCACCAGGCCTTGCTACACAGAAAAAGCTCTCCACACCAAAGTTCTGGCATTATCAAATAGCTAACATCTAAAACTGACATGGATTTATCAATGGAAATAAGAACAATGAAAACACATCACTACCTACATTGCATCCACTGCACCCTAAGGACCTTCCCATCTGACTTGATGCTGAAACCCCCTATATGCCTTGTCTCTCACCATTAGAATATGAGCTCCTTTAGAGCAGGGACTGTCATGATTTTCTATTTGCATCTTTCCCCTATCATAGATGGTTAGTCCTTTGAATATAGAAGATGCCTAATGAATACTTTCTCATTCATTTCATTCATTCTGTCCTTGGGAGGGGAGCAGCACATTACTGAGGAAACCTCTTCCCAGCCACACAGCACAAGATGGACCAGTAAATGTTTAATAACTAAAGGAGAAACATAGACATGATTTTTTTTTTAGATTAATCTTCATCATTAACATTTTCCTAAGACTGAAACAATGTCAAACCCTGATTTGTGGCATCACTGATTTCTGAGGTATGAATGATCACATCTAAAATGTAACAGTCACCTAAACTCCAGAGGTCCAAGCTGGCTCCAGCAAAGCTCTTTTCTGAGGTGGTGATGGAATTGAACTCCATTTCCCCAGAGGGATATATGCCTCTCAGTAGAATATTTTGTTGGGTCTGTGTCATCTCTCGAGGTTTCTGCCCTCCTGGGCAAGGTTTGTGTCTTCCTAATATTGTCTGTGTCCTTTTGTGGGCTCTGAGTCACTACCCCCTTCCCCCATAAGAATTGGGTCTCAAAAACAAACAAACAACCTGAGATCGGGAGGAAGGGAAGGCAGAGGGGCAAATGGGCTGTGAAAGGAGGAGGAGCTCCAACCTCCTGAGGATGGGGAGGGGCAGAACAAAAGGGAGGGAACCTGGGAGAGGTCAGGTGTAGCTCTAGCAGGACCTTACAATTGGCCCTGACTGATCAGACCCTGCTGGAAGGGAGCCAGCCCCACCCCTCAGGCCAGAGAGTCCACAGTCTCCGGATTGGAGGTGAAATCTCAGGCCAGTCCTGGGAGACGTGGGACTTCCCCGTGACTGGTCTGTGTGCTAACAGTCCTGAGAACGGTGTGATGGAAGTAAACAATAAAAATTCTCTTGACATCTGGATGTCCTCTGTCATTCGCTGAGCAGTTTGCCACACAATTAGGACAAAGCATAAGGAAGAAAATCCTGGGCTAGTAGCCAGGAACTTTGGCTTCAGTTCAATCAATCAGCATTTATTAAAGCACCAACTCTCTAGGTGCCAAGCATTGTATGAGACACTGGGGATCCAAAAAAGAAATGAAATAGTTCCTGCCCTTGAGGTCCTTACAGTCTATCAGGGGAGATAAGATGAGTACAAAAAAAAAATACAAAATATACAAAGAGGACTACAAAAGAAAACTAAAAGGACCTCAGTAATGCAGGGAAGTCATCCCCTTTTCTATCTAATAAAGCACTTAGCAGGTCCTTAACATATTTTTATCAACTGATTGATAAGCTTTTCTTCTGTCTAGTGTACATGGTTATGCCAACAAGGATACATTTTTCCTTTGTCCTTTTTTTTGTTTTAATGAGTATCTTTTCCTGTCTATTGCATTCTGTTTGATCTTACCAAAATTGCCTTATAAGAAACATCTGGGGGCATCTAGGTGGTTCAGTGGATAAGACAGCCAAGCCTACAGATGGGAAATTCTAAGTTCAAATCTGACCTCAGATATAGTCTTTTCTAACTGTGTGGCTCTGAGAAGTCACTTAATCCCCATTGCCTTGGAACCAATTTACAGTAGATTTTAAGATGGAAGATGAGGGTTTAAAAAAAAAAAAAGAGAAACATCTCTTTTATTAACTTTCTAGATTATTTAGCTCAGGAGGAGAGAATATAACATATAAGTGTCATGTCAAAGATATGTCTACAAAATTGTTAGATACATGTGTATCACTTACTGATGGCATGGGCATTGTACCCCCAAAACTAATCTAATCTTCCTCACAACACTATAGAAGTGTTTCAGGCAAACCATAAGCTGGGAAATTCCTTTGCTCCCTTCTGTCCTTGTGACTCCTAACCCAATAACATCTGATAACTTCTATAAGATCCTGAGAGAATTATCATCCTTAGATCATCCTTTAGATGGACAGAGAGATACATCTCCTTGATATTATCAAGTTGTATCTCAGACATTCATCTGTCCTCTATGAGAGGGGGTGCCCTATGTCTTTAGGCAGATCGGTCAGATGACCAAACCCCCCACCCAATGCCCGAGTGTTTACCACACTACTTCACCATGACATAGAGTCACGTCTCCACTGTTATAAAGAGTATGAAGTCCCCAGAATTGATGTCATCTGGGGGGACAGCTATTCCATCCATGCTGACCTCCCAAAGAATGGATCCCCATCTTGCTGTTCCACCTTGCTATCCTCCTGGCCATTCTCAACATTACTTTCTAAATTAATAAATTTCTCTTTTTACTTTTAAGCTAAGATTTGGAGTCTTGCATTCTTGGAAAAGGTATTCTTCCCAAACCCCAGGGGTTCACCTCTGTACCCCACAACACTGAAGGTGTGTGTTACACTCTTAACTAAATATACCATTGTTTTGATGTCTGTCTCTATCCTGTGCTGACTTTTTTGTGCAGTAGCTAGGGAGGACCCTGAAAATACTTGCAATAAAGCCCTCTGTTTAGCTTTTAATTAATTAACTGGTTAATTAATTAAAACTCTGTCGACATGGAATCTAGAGTCCCCAAACTTGTAGCTTAGTGAGGTATGAGGAACCCCAAGTTTAGAAATAGTTTGTAGGTTGAAGACCCCCAAAGCTTGTGCTGGTTCCCTGTTCCCCTGGGAATCCACCCTGAAGGGAATCTCAGGCTAGCAGTTGCAGACTGAATAATGGACTCTAGGGTAAATGCTAAATACCCTTTTGTCTTAAGTAGTCTTCCTCATAGTATCTGAGACCCTTCCCAGGAAGACACACCTGGGCAGGAACTATCCTTTAGTATCCATTGTGTAAGTAGCCCCTTCCCCTACACCCTAGCCTCTAGCTATGATCCCTTTCTCTAGCTTGATTGTATCCTGTCAGTATAATGTCAATCATCTCTCCCAGCCCCTGGATCTTCCCAAATGGAATATAAGTTCCTCAATTTCCTTTGTTCGAGGGAGTGGCCATCTAGCGCGGTGTCACTCCCAGGGGGATCCGGGAGCAGAGCGAAGCAGTGTTTAAACCTTTAGACTCTGCACAAGGCGCAACTCTGCATAAGAGGCCAAGTAGCCCTCATCCCCCCTTTCCCTTGATTAAAGAGTGGTTTTATGACTATTTAATAGTCCCGCGTTTTTTCTAAGTTAACAACTCTTACCTTCTATCTTAGAATCAATATTGGTTAATATCAGTATTGGTTCCAAAGCAGAAGAGCATTAAGGGGTAGGCAATAGGGGTTAAGTAACTTGCCCAGGATCGCACAGTTAGGAAGTGTCTAAGGTCAAATTTGAACTCAGGATTTCCTGTCTCAAGGCCTAATTTTCAATCCCCTGAGCTACCTAGCTGCTCTTTGTTTAGTTTGTTAAAAGCATGTAACAATTTTGCCCCAAACTATCTGAAAAGCCCAGCTGGGCATTACTCTCCCTTCTATACTCTTTGATCTAGTCAAATTGGCCTTTTCTCTGTTCTTCACATATGACTTTGTCCTGCTGTGTGGCAAACTGCTCTGTGCATTATAAAGGACATCCAGATGTAAAAAAGGAAGTTTTATTATACTTTCAGCAAACCATTCTCAGTACTCTTATGCACACAGACCCTAGATCCAGGGGTAGAAGTTTGGCTTAATTCCATCTGAAGATCACAAAGACTTTTAGAGTTAATCACTACATTTGTACTTCTCTGCTTTCTGTGTCAAAGACTGAAGGAAGAAGAAATTGCTAATCTGGCAGCTGCCACCCAAGTTAATAACGCAGTGTAGGCAAAGTAAGAATGACTATAACCAGTGAGTACTTAACTTAGTGATCTAGTTTGGGTGAGATTCTCCCTGCTACCCCTAAAAACAATTTCCTTCTAATCCTCTGAGCAGAGAGAAGGCAAATGTGCTATTAAATGCAACACTCCTCTAGAATTTGTGATTTATTTTTTTTATTATTATTTTTTAAACCCTTACCTTCCATCTTAGAATCAATACTGAGTATTGGTTCTAAGGCAGAAGAGAGGTAAGGGCTAGGCAATGGGGGTTAAGTGACTTGTCCAGGATCACACAGCTAGGAAGTACTAGGCCAGTAGAAGTAGAAGGCTAGGAGGGTAGATTTGAACCCAGGACCTCCCATCTCTGGGCCTCTCTCTCAATCAATTGAGCCACCCAGCTTCCCCCAAGGATTTGTGATTTACCTACTCTCTGTGTTACCTTGTTATTCCTTGTAAGCATATTTTCACCAAGATTCCCCTTTCATCTCTGATTTCTCCATGGCCACTAACATTTATTCGTGTAATGTAATTTAAGCCATCAAGTTGGAAGCCAGTGAAATCTGGGATAATATAGTAAGCTTATTTTAGCATGCCTACTTCATAGGCAGGCATGGGGTAAAGAATAAGGGGTGGGAAGTGGCAGCCAAGCAATGGGCTTTCCCCGAAAATTCCCAAACCCAAAAATGTTGCCTGTGACTGCTTTAAAAAAAATAGGATAGGAGGCAGTTAG
This sequence comes from Gracilinanus agilis, assembly GCF_016433145.1. Taxonomy (NCBI): domain Eukaryota; kingdom Metazoa; phylum Chordata; class Mammalia; order Didelphimorphia; family Didelphidae; genus Gracilinanus; species Gracilinanus agilis. The sequence continues at coordinate 347,942,753 of NC_058131.1, read as the reverse complement.
GTGGCTCAGTGGATTGAGAGCCAGACCTAGAGACAAGAGGTCCTAGGTTCAAATGTGACCTCAGATACTTCCCAGCTGTGTGACCCTGGGCAAGTCACTTAACCCCCATTGCCTAGCCCTTACCACTCTTCTGCCTTGGAGCCAGACAGAAGGTAGGAGTTTTAAAAAGAAAAGGATACTTTTATTTTAAAAATATTTTTTGTTTTTTCTAATTAAACATAAGAACAATTTTTAACATTTGTTCTTAAAAATTTTAAGTTCCAAATTCTCTCTCTCTCCCACCCCTCCCCCTACTGAGAAGACAAACAATTTGATATAGGGCAACATGTACAGTTACGCAAAACATATTTCCAATTTGTTTTGTGAAATTGTGAAATTGTTTTATGAAAGAAAACCCAGGAGTTCTCCCTCCCCCCAAAAAACCTCACCAAAAAAATAAGGCGAAAAATAGAAAAATGCTATATTTCAATCTGCATTCAGACTCAGTCAGTTCCTTTCTCTGAGGCAGGGGTCGGCAACCTTTTTGGCCGTGAGAGCCATAAATGCCACATTTTTTAAAATGTAATTTCTTAAGAGTCGTACAGTGCTCACAGGGCGCACTCCTGTAACAGTGCCTGAAAAAAAATTGACTTTATGGCTCCTGCAGAAAGAGCCATATCTGGCCCTCAAAAGAGCCAGATATGGCTCGAGAACCATACGTTGCCGACCCCTGCTCTGAGGGGTCAATAGCATTTTGTGATTGCCTCCTAAACCAAATCAAGGTAATAAGCAGGAGAAATAGATAGATAGATAGATATGTCGACATGGAATCTAGAGACCCCAAACTTGTAGCTAGTGAGATATGATGAACCCCAAGTTTAGAAATAGTTTGTAGGTTGAAGACCCCCAAAGCTAGTGCTTGTTCCCTGTTCCCCTGGGAATCCACCCTGAAGGGAATCCCAGACTAGCAGTTGAAGACTGAATAATGGACTCTAGGGTAAATGCTAAATACCCTTTTGTCCTAGGTAGTCTTCCCCATTGTATCAAAGACCCTTCCCAGGAAGACTACCTGGGCAGGGACCATTCCTTTAGTTTCCATTGTGTAAGCAGTCCCCTTTCCCCTACACCCTAGCCTCTAGCTATGATCCCTTTCTCTAGCTTGATTGTATCCTGTCAGTATAATGTCAATCATCTCTCCCAGCCCCTGGATCTTCCCAAATGGAATATAAGTTCCTCAATTTCCTTTGTTCGAGGGAGTGGCCATCTAGCGCGGTGTCACTCCCAGGGGGATCCGGGAGCAGAGCGAAGCAGTGTTTAAACCTTTAGACTGCACAAGGCGCAACTCTGCATAAGAGGCCAAGTAGCCCTCATCCCCCTTTCCCTTGATTAAAGAGTGGTTTTATGACTATTTAATAGTCCCGTGTTTTTTCTAAGTTAACAGATAGATAGATAGATAGATAGATAGATAGATAGATAGATAGATAGATAAGAAGGAGATAGATTTATAATTTGAGGGAAGTTATATTCCCCAAAATTAGAGATATTGTTGTAAAGACCCAGGAGTCTGATCTTTAGAGAGCTAGAAGTATCCTTCCTCTGGAAACATTTAAAGAGAGCACTCTATGCTGCCCCTCCTTGCCTCTATCCATCTCTTCCTATTCATTAGTATATGTGGAATTATTCTACTAAAGTAACCCTGTAGTGTAAATATTTAGAGGAACAGCTGCCTTTCTCTGTGTGTGTGTATGTAAGTGTAAAAATACCTACTACTCTAACCCTCCTTACATGAAAACTAGGTGTTAGATTTTTACACTTCTCCCACCCCCAGAGTTCTCCAGTACCCTTAAGGGAATTTGGGGGGTGTTTAGGGTTTCTATAAATAGCTCCAACTCCCACCAATCTTGTTCCTTCAATTGTAAGGGTTGGTCTCCTAGATGCCAATCCTTTTAGCTAATAAGTCACATATGTTTTTACACAGAAATATTTGCTTCCAAAGGTATAATCACAAAAGTACAAACTTATCCCCCAACACGTGGGAGGCATAAGCCTCTTCTCCTTGCCCCTCCCCCCACCTCAATCTCTGGAGAGCAGAAGAGATTTAGGTTCATAGTTTAACTTGATTTCTCTAGAGCCCAGTGCCAGGTCCAAGTCCAAACCACCCCCAGGGCTTGAATCTGGGCACTTTAATATATAGGGAAATGGGCAGCACCCTAGCTTTGTCGCACTTCCAGGTCAGGCTGGCTGGCTGCACAATTCTGCCAGCAATCTTTGCTCCAAAGTCTCCTTGGCTCGAACTCCCAGCTCCTATGAAGATTACCTCCAGTAACTGAAACTAAGAATATAGATATAGATTTCCCAATTGATTAATGGTCAAAGGATATGAACAGGCAGCTCTCAGATGAAGAAATAAAAAAAAATCTGTAGTCATATGAAAAGTGCTCCAAAATTACTATTGATTAGAGAAATGCAAATTAAAACAATTTTAGATACCTCCTTACACCTATCAGACTGGCTAATATTATGACAAAAAAAGGAAAATGATAAATGCTGGAAAGGACGCGGAAAATTAGAACACTTAATACACTGTTGGTGTTGTGTTGTATGGAGGTGTGAACTAATGTACCCATTCTGGAGAGCAATTTGGAGCTATGCTTAAAACGCTTTAAAACTGTACATGTTCTTTGACCCAGCAATACCACTACAAAGTCCATATCCCAAAGAAGTCATGGAGAAGCAAAAAGGACCTACATGTAAAAAATATAGCAGTTTTTGTTATGGTGGCAAAAAACTGGAAACTTGAAAGGATGTCCATCAATTGGGAAATGGCTGAACAAGTTGTGGTATGTGTTTGTAATGGAATAATGTTTTGCTATAAGAAATGACAAATGGGATGATTTCAGAAAATTTTAGAAACACTTGTATCGACTAAAGCAAAATGAAGTAAGCAGAATCAGAAGAACATTGTACACAGTAATACAAATATTGTACAAGGATCAACTGGGAATGACTAAACTTTTTTTCAACAATGGGAGGTCCCAAGATAATCTCAAGGGAACTAATGATGAAAAGGCTACCCACAGATAGAAGGAACCATCAGAGTATGATTGCAGATTGAACTATACCATTTCTTGCCTTATGTCCTTCATGAGTTTTTTTATATGTGTAATATATGTCTTCTTTCACAACATGAGGAATAGGAAAATTTGTATTGCATGACAACACTGGACTAACCTATATTAGATTGTTTGCCATCTGGGGAAGGGGGAGGGAAGGGAGAGAATCTGGATTACAAAAGATCAGAAAGCAATTGTTTAAAAAAATTGTTTCTACCTATATTAAAAAATAATAAAATGAATGATTGATTAAAAAAAACAATATTGACAGAAAATCCAACATCTTGTTGGGCCCATTTCTTGTAGTTAGGTAAAAGAGAGGGTGCAGGGGAAGAAAAATCCTTCCCTTCTCACTGGTGCCATTCAGGGCACCTGTGCTGGAGTTGAACTCTGGCTGCAGTTATGAAAAAGAACACAGCAAAGACAAACCAGACAAACAACAAATGGTTTAGCCTACCCAGTTTTAAGGCAACCAAACAAAGGCGACTCCCCCAGCCTATGTAGTAAAGGAGGAAGGGAGTTCCATGTTAGGCAAACTGGGAATGCAGTCTAATAGAAACTAGGTATCTCACATTATCTACCAAGATAAGTTCCAAATAAGTATATGCTTTAGACATAAAGGGTAACATCAGAAAAGCATTAGAGGAGCAAGGAAGAGACTATCTATAAGGTATGTATATATAGGGGAAGAGTTCATGACCAAACAAGAAATAGAGGAGACTGAAGAAGGTAAAACAGACAATCAGGAGTATACAAAAAATGTAAAAGTTTTTATACAAACAAAACAAATGCAGCTAAAATTAGAAGAGATGTCGGTAAATGGGAAACATCTTTGCAGCATGTCTCTCTGATAAAGGTCTCATTTGTAAGCTATATGTAGGAAATGAACTCAAATTTTTAAGAACAAGAGCCATTCCTCAAATGATAAATGGTCAAAGGATATGAGGAGGCAGTTTTGAGAGGAAGAAAGACATATGAAAAATGTAAATTAAGACAGTTCTGAAGTTCTAACTCATACCTATCAGACTGGCAAAGTTGGCAAAAAAGAAGAATGCTGGAGGGACTATGAGAAAATAGATATATAATTCATGGTAGAACCATGAATAAGACCAACTACTCTGGAAAACAATTTAGAACTATGATCTTTGATATAGAGATACCACTATTAAGTCTTTACCCCCAAAGGATTAGAGAAAGAAGACTCATGCCCCAAAATTAGAAACTGAAGGAGTATTCATTAGTTGGAAAATGGTTGAACAAGTTATGGTATATGAATGTGATAGAATAGTATTGTGCTATAAGAAACTTTGAAGGGTAAACAGCTTCAGAGTAACCTGGAAAGATTGTATAAATTGTATAAAATTGTATAAATTGATGTAGAATGAAGTAAGCAGAACCAGGGGAACAAGTTATACCATGACAATTATGTTGTAAAAACAAATAACTTTAAAAGACTTGGGAATTCTGATCAACAAAATTACTAACCATAATTCCAGAAGATTCATGATGAAATATGTTATCTACTTCCTAATAGATAATGGACTCAGAGTACAGATTAGGACATCTTTTTCTGGACATGGCTAATGCAGGGCATTTTTACCTGCCTGTGCATGTTTGTAACAAGATTCCCCCACCCCCACCCCAGCTTTTTCATGTCGACATGGAATCTAGAGTTCCCAAACTTGTAGCTTAGTGAGGTATGATGAACCCCAAGTTTAGAAATAGTTTGTAGGTTGAAGACCCCCAAAGCTTGTGCTGGTTCCCTGTTCCCATGAGAATCCACCCAGAAGGGAATCTTAGGCTAGCAGTTGCAGATTGAATAATGGACTCTAGGGTAAATGCTAAATACCCTTTTATCCTAGGTAGTCTTCCCCATTGTATCAGAGACCCTGTCCCAGGAAAACACACCTGGGCAGGAACTATCCTTTAGTATCCATTGTGTAAGCAGTCCCTTTCCCTTACACCCTAGCCTCTAGCTATGATCCCTTTCTCTAGCTTGATTGTATCCTGTCAGTATAATGTCAATCATCTCTCCCAGCCCCTGGATCTTCCCAAATGGTACATAAGTTCCCCAATTTCCTTTGTTCGAAGGAGTTGTGTCACTCCCAGGGGAATCAGGGAGCAGAGCGAAGCAGAGTTCATTTAGACTCTGCACAAGGCACAGCTCTGCATGAGAGGCCAGGTAGCCCTGCTCCCCCTTTCCCTTGATTAAAGAGTGGTTTTATGACTATTTAATAGTCCTGTGTTTTTTCTAAGTTAACACTCAATATGGGGGAAAGGAGATGGGAAAGAGAGAAGGCAGATCATGTGAAAGTAAAATTTATTTTTAAAATAAAATGCAAGCTCTTTATGAATAGGGATTGTTTTATTTATTATACTTGTGTCCCTACTGTCTAGAAGAAAGTCAAATATATCCCTGGTGTTTAATAAATGCCTGTTGAAGGCAGTTTTTAGAAAAACAAGTCAAAGCTATCCTTAGTCAAATAAAAGATGCTCTAACTCACTATAAATTAGAGAAATGCACATTAAAAAAACTGAGGTACCCTGCCACACCTATTAGATTGACTAATGTAACAAAAAGGAAAATGACAAATATTAGATGGGAAGTGGTAAAATTGGGACACAAATGCATTTTGTTGGTGGAGTTGTGAACTGATTCTTCTATTATGTAATTTGGAACTATGTCCAAGGGTCTATAAATTTGTGCATGCCCTTTGACCCAGCAATACCCAAAGAGATCAAATAAAAAGTACTTAGATGTACATAATTATTTGTAGCAGCTCTTTTTGTGGTGGCAAAGAATTGGAAATTAATTGAAGAGATGCCCATTGTTTGGGGAATGGCTGAGCAAGTTGGGATATATGATTGTAATGGAATAGTATTCTGTTATAAGAAATTAAAAGCAGGATGGGTTCAGAAAAACCTCGAAAGTCTTACATGAATTGATGCAAAGTGAAGTGAGAACCAGAAGAACATTGTACATAGTAATAGCAATATTTTAATAATGATATTGTGAATGACTTAACTATTCTCAGCAATATAATGATTCAAGATAACTCCAAAGGTATTATGATGAAAAATACTATCTACCTCCAGAGAAAGAACTGATGGAATCTGATTGCTGATTGAAGTATACTTTTAAAACTTTATTTACTATTTTTGGGGGCTTTTTTTTGTCTGCATTTTCTTTTGCAACTTGAATAATAATAGAAATAATGATTGTACATGTAGAATCTATATCAAGTTTGCTTGCCTTCTCAGGGAGGGGAGGGGAGAAAGAGAATTTGGAATTTAAATTAAAACAAAATTTTTTTTGCCAATTACACATAATAGCTAATGTACACATAAGTTTTCCAAAATTATATGATCCAAATTCTCTCCCCTGTTCTGAAGCTAGCAAGCAATTCAATCCATGTTATGTCCAATAGGTAGTTGGTAAGTGGGACTCTCCTGAGCCTTTAATGCACAGAAGAGACACTTGGGCTGGGTATTTGGATTAGGGAGTCATTTGCATTGCAATGGCATGGAAATCTGTGAGAACTGATAAAGAGATCTCCAAGTGAGAGAGTATAGAGAAAAAAGAGAAGAGGGCCCAAGTCTAAGCCTTGTGGTACTTCCCATAGCTAGAAATAGCTGTGGATGATGATTGTACCCAAAGAACAGAGAAAGATTTGTTGAACAGGAAGGAGTGAGATCAAGAGAGAACAGAGCCACAAAATCACAGTGGGCAGAAAGTATTCAGTTGGTTAACAATATCAAAGGCAAGAGAAGTCAAGAAGTATAATTGAGAAAAGGCCATAAGAATTAGTAGCTGAGATCACTAGTAACTTTGCAAAATGCAGTTTCTGTTGAATAGTGAGGTCAAAAGCCAGACTGTGGAGGAGGAGAAGTGAGAGAGGCAATGGATGCAAATGTCCTTATTTATTTAATTATTTGTTTGTTTGTTGGTTTATTTAAGTGCCTTCCAGGCACAACCCTCTGGGGTGGAGGGGTGGATACAAGGACAAAAACAAAATGGCTTTTGACTTAAAGATTGTACTCTGCTGGGGGATTTAAAATATACACTGATAAGGAAACACAAGATATTTTGATGATGGAAAGAGAGAGAGAGAGAGAGTGAGAGAGAGCAGCCCAGGCTCGCATTAATGATTGAATCATAGGATTATAGTTTTGGAATTTAATCAGTCTATCAATCAACAAGAGCTAGATATACAAAGACAAACATATAAGACTGCTTTCTAAGAAAGCATTTTATAGGGAGAGTCAAGTATACATATTACCATATACAAAATAAACACATATAATATATATATATATATATATATAAGGTAATTTTTTTGTGGAAAGGACTAGCAGGCTATAAGTTTTGGGAAAGGCCTTATTTAGGAGGTGCTGACTGAATGAGCTTTGAAGGAAACTACAAATTCTAAAAGGCAGAGGGAGTGCATTCTAGACATGAAGTTCTGACTATTTAAAGGCATGCATCTAGATAGATGAGCCTTTTAAGTGGAAAACAAAACAAAACAAAACAAAACCAGTTTGGTGGGACTCGAGAATTCCTGGAGGGAAGTAATAGAAGAGACCTCAGAGTTCATTTTCACCCCTTTGTTTTATAAATGAAAGCTGAGGCCCAGAAAGTTTGTTACCCCTGAATGACAGTAGTGACAGGGGTAAGATGTGAACCCAAGTCCTTTCATTCCAAAAACAATGCTATTTCTCCTAGTAAAAGATACAATAAGGGGTAAAGATAAAGGAGAGAGAGAGAATTTGGAGCAGAAAAAAAAAAAAAAAAGATAAGGGCCTGGACCTATAATTTCTTTAGTAGGGAGCTCCTTTGTAAGAAAAAAAACTCCCTCTACACATGCATTCTCCTTTAAGATAGTTGCTTAGAACATTGAGCAATCATTTGTTCAGGGTCACCAAACCAATATATATTAGAAGGAGAACTTGAATCTAGATCTTTCTGGCTTTAGGGTTTGTTCCTTATCCATTCCACCATGCTGCCTCTCAAGCAAGAAAAATTTATGTATCTATATATTATTAACAGTAAGATAATGGTAAAAATAATCTAATCCATATACCAAATCTCCTAATTTTCAAGGGCTAATATTACTTCCATTACAGCATGAATCTAGTCTTCAAAACCAATTCTGGATATCAGAGTAAAAACTTGAACTATATAGCTCTGCCAAGAAGCAGTTAAGTGATTTCCTTACTTACGATTCAGTCACATATGGTTACTTATGACTCAGGTCACAATATTTTTTGGAAAAAATTTTAATTAATGAGTAAGTCAGGAAAGACTTTTCATAGGAGGTTTCAACTGAACTGATTGTTTTTTGTTTTTTTTTAAGCCCTTACTTACTGTGTATTGGCTCCAAGGCAGAAGAGTGGAAAGGGATAGGCAATGGGGATTAAGTGACTTGTCCAAGGTCACACAGCTAGAAAGTGTCTGAGGCCAGATTCGAACCTAGCCTCCGGTCTCTAGGCCTGGCTTTCAATCCACTGAGCCACCTAGCTGCCCCCTGAACTGATTCTAGAGGGAAGCGAGGAAAAGTGAAAGTGAGGAGGGAGTGAATTTTAGCCTTGAGGGAATGCTTGTGAGATTCCTAGAGATAGAAGATGAAATGTTGATTTTTCTTTCAATTTTATTTGATTTTCAGTTCCAAATTCTCTCCATCCCTCCACTTTTCCCAGAAGGCAAGAAATACAATATCTATTATAAATATGAAGTCATGCAAAACATATTTCTGCATTAGCCACATCTACCACTACCCTACCACCTCCCCCCCCCCAAAAAAAAAAAAAAAAAAAGAAAGAGAAAGAATAATGTGTTTCTATTTGCACTGTGTCCATTAGTTCTTTATCTGGGGATGGATAGCATTCTTCGGCATTAGTTCTGGGATGCTGGTTTGTAAAATAGCTAGTAAGTCAGTTTGACTGGAATACAATGTGCAAGAAGGGGTCTAGTATGAAATAATGAAATATTTTGGAGCCAGATAATGGAGGACTTTAAATGACAGATAGAAGAATTAACAGAAGGCAACAAGAAATCACTAAAGGTTTTAGGGCTAGAAAGTGACATAGTCAGACTTGTGCCTGGGGAAGATAATTTGGTATCTGTGTGGAGGACAGGTCAGAGTGGGGCAATACAGGATGGAAAGTACCCTAGTCTAAGTGAGAGAAGATGAGGTCCTAAAATAGGAATTTGGTTGTGTGAATGGAGAGGAGATATATCTGGAAAATGTGGAGGTAGAATCAACAGGGTTTCTAAACTAAATGGAAATAGAAATAAAGGAATGGGAAGAATCAATGATGCAAGTCAAGATTGCTAACTGTGATGGTGGGAAAAGATAGTGTCCTGACCTCAAGAATAAAGAAGTTTGGAGGGTTAGGTTTGGAATGCACAAAGGCAAAGATAATGAATTCTGTTTTGAATGTGCGGTGAGATGCTGATCTTAGTCTCAGCTAGTAACTCACTTTAATCTTAGGCATTTCCCCCGCTTTGTAATCCTCAGATCCTGTTTTGTAAAATGAAGTTATACTGGTTGGATCTTCCAGCTCTTACACATGGAGAGGTAGGTTTGAGGAGGTAAAGGCCTGGGGTGGGGGATGGGTTAGAGTTTAGGGCATCTGGTTCTCAGAGAGGGGGCATTTCAGTCATGATGGTTGAAAAATGTTTGTTCTTGGTGTGGTATCTATTTCCAGAGTGGAGATGGGGAAAGAGGTCTTCATATCCAGGAGGTGGTGAGCTCAGAATCCAGGTGTGGAGTGGCATTCTGCCTCTAGCCTTAAAGGGTCTCTTTTGGAGGTTGAAGATGTGTATGTGTCTATGTCTATTAGAGGTTAGAGGAGAGTGTGTGTGTGTGTGTGTGTGTGTGTGTGTGTGTATTAGAGGTTAGAGGAGGTTCCATTTCCAGAGCCTGGTGAAGGGAGAAGCAATTAGGAGTTTCAGGCTCTGGGGGGAGGGGTCTCTATCCTTTGAACTGGAGGATGGTCAGATACTAGCCCGGGTCCCCTTTTCCCGCCTCCTTCAGCGTAGGGTGATAGTCACCTCTCAGCGTTATCACACCACGGGGCGGCGCCCCAAAGGGAGAACTCACAGTCCATCCATTGGTAACCACTCTAACGGTGGCCCCGCCCACATTATCTGACCCCGCCCCTTGCCCTCCCTCTCAGACCTATCTCTTTTCATCTCTTCCCCATTTGGGCTCCGCCCTAGAATGGCTCTGCCCCGCCCCTCGCCGAATAGCCACGCCCTCCATGCCATGGCTCCTCCCCTTCCCGTCTTGCCCCGCCCCCATCTGACGGACGGAGTTGTTTTCGCTGGGCAGGGTGAGGCAGTGGCTGTGCCGGCGAGAGCGAAGCCAGACAGTGACAGGGATAGACTGGGACTAGACGAGATGGGGCTGCCTGAGGAACGGAGTGGCTCCGGGAGTGGGACTGGGAGCGGGAGCGGAAGCGGGGAGCGGGCGCGGAGCTGGTCCCCGCCACCTGAGCTTAGCCGCACGGCGCACGTCCCCTCCATGGCGCGCTACCGGGAGCTGCACGGGCGCTCGGTGCTCGAGCCTCGGGGTGAGTGCGCCCGTCTGCGCCTGCGCTTACGCGCCCCAGAGGGCAGTGAGGGGGTGGTTCTGGGGAGGCGCTAAGAGCGGGACGGGGGTGGGGGTGGGGGTGTGAGGGTTGTGAGGAGGGGAGAATGGAGGGTGGAGGGTTTTGTGGAAGGGAGTAGAGTGGCAGGCGAGCCTGGTGGAGAGGAAGGAGATGTTTATTTGGGGTCTATACAGAACTAGGATTCAGTGCGAGGATTCGGGGGAAGTTGGTGGGGAGGAATGGATGGGTAACTGGGGAGACCTCAGAATAAGTGATGGAGGAAGTTTGATTTGGGAAATGAATGAGGGGGGATTCTGCCAAGGTGGGCTGTCATGGGGATAAAACTTATAAGAGGAAGAAAAATGAGAGATAGAAGGGAAGAGATAGAGGGTTGGGCTTCACCTGGGTTTGAGGGTGCTTCTCCCCCTTAGCTCTTTTTCTCCTCACTTTAGGCATCCCTGTCTTCCTAATCCCACAGTTTTTTCAAATTGCCTTGTTTATTTATCTATTTGCATGGTATGTTGCCCCAGTAAAAGTAAGCCGCTTGAGGGCAGGGACTTTTTTTTTGTCTTTGTGTGCCTTGTTCCTTGCACAGTATCTGTAAGTAGTAGACTATACATGTATAAAGAATTGAATTAGGCAGGAAACCTGAGTTCTAATCTTTATGATCCCAGAGAAGGTAATATCTCTGAGCTTTATTTTCCTTATTTAAAAATAAGTTGAGCTAAATGATCTCTTAAGTTTCCTCCTTATCTCTCTCCTTTTCCATTTGTTATCTTCCCTGCTTCTTCAAATCTTTCATTTCCAACTTCTTTTTGGGAGTTTCTAATTCCATGATACTCCAGTATCTCAGGGTTAACCTTGTCAAAAACTGAACTCATCATCTTCCCACCACCCAACTTGTTCCTTCTGACTGACTTTCCTGTGTTTTTCCTGGCACTGCCATCTCCTCAAGTCAGACTTGAAACTTTCATCATTGAAAGTCATCTTTGACTGTTCACTCTCTCACTGATGCATATCCTGTCAGTCACCCAGGCCTGTTGATTATTTCTTCAACATGTGTTTCAAATCTGCCCTTCCTTTCTGTTACTACTGCCAAATCTTGATTCAGATCTCTGTTACCTCTCCACTGGACTATTGCAGTAGCCACCTAACTACTCCTGCCTCCAGTCTCCACCCTTTGGTACTTTTTGCCATTTTCCTTATATACAGCTTTGATGGAAACACTTTCCTGTTAAAAAATGTTCAGTGTCTGCTAAGCTCAATCTGACATTCAAGACCCCCCAAAAGCCAGTCTTCTCACTGTTCCACATACTGTGCTTATTCCTGTCTCTGTGCCTTTGAATATGCCAAATCTGCAGTTGCTGGCATTGCTTCCCTTCCTTTTATGAACCTATTCCCATTTCCCTTTACCTTTCCAGATCTAAACCATCTTTTATTTACTTGTTCAAACCCAGACTCTTTCAGGAAGCCTCCTTTGACTTCCAACATCCACACTGATTTAAGGATAATAATCAATAGTGCCCATTCAATGTTTTATGATTTATAAGTCGATTTATAGATGTGATCTCACTGGAACCTCACAACAATCCTGTGAAGTAGATAACCCTATTTTATAGCTGTGGAAACTGAATCATAGAGAGAAGAAATGGCTTACCCAAGATCCCTCAGCTAATAAGAGCTGCCTAGGGACCAAGTGCTTTTTCCTTTTACTTTTTAATGTCCCTCTGATTTCCCCTTTCTCAATTCCTACAGCATTTACAATCTATACCCGACATTCTAGCACTTAATGATATTCTGTTGTGACAAGCAGCAAGAGTTCAGAGAAGAGAAAGCTCCATGGGACCCCAGAGAAAGCTGGATTTGAGCTAACCCTTGAACAGTAAAGAGACAGTCTGTTACTGTGAATAGAAAACTGACCTTGGAACTAAGAAGACCTGGGTTCAAATTCTGTCTCAGACACAAACTGGCTGTGTAATACTGGGCAGGTTACTTAACCATTAAATGCTCTTTAAGACTATAAGTTGCAGAAGAGAAGGGGACATGCATAGAAAGAAGGAGTTTCCCTACTCAGGAGTTCCCTTTCCCACATGAAATGACCTATTCCTTTAAGTGCAATAGTGGGACAGGCAAAAGGAGAGTGTTGTGGAAAGGGAGCAGTGGGAATTATGAGATGAAATTAGAGTCTAGTGTGCACAGGGAATAAGGAAGAACCCAGTGCCAGTTGCAGTTGGTAAAACTTGGGGAGATGGGACTGGAGAGGTGGGTGGGGGTCAGCCTGGAAGGGAGAGGTTTGGACTTGGTCTCTAGGCAATTGAAAGTGATCAAAGAATGAGTTTTTGGAAGTGGAATGATAATTGGGCTTTCCTTTTCTATACAGAATTTTGGGGAGATATTGCCAAGGAATTTTACTGGAAGACTCCATGTTCTGGCCCCTTCCTCCAATATAATTTTGATGTCACTAAAGGGAAGATCTTCATTGAATGGATGAAGGGAGCAACCACCAACATCTGCTACAACTTGCTAGACCGAAATGTTAATGAGAAGAAACTTGGAGACCGAGTGGCCTTTTACTGGTAAAACATCCAGTTCCTAGTCCCAGGGAACAGCATCCTTGGCAACATAAACCATAGTAAAGGCTAGAGTGGAAGTTGAAAGGGGAAAGCTCTGGCTTCCCTCTTATTCCTGCATGTTACATGGGGGCCAGGCTATCTCTCTTCTTCCCTTCTGCAGTTTGTTCTCATCTTCCCTGTAGAGTCCCTAGTCCCAGTGCCCCTTTGTGGGACTCATGTTGGACCTTGATTTTACTGTATTCTGGGTTTTTTCCTGCCTCTCTCAACAGGCACCCTAGGAGAGGGCTGAAGGTTAGGGCTAGTTGAGCACCTGTTTTGTAATTAACTTGGGCTTTGTGAGTAACAGCCCTGGTTACCTTAGTCTTCGTAATGTGCTTAAAAAGAGTCCTGGCAAGGCAGTCAACAAACCTGGATTTTAGTGACTTTAGGCTATTCTCTTAAACTTTTGGGACCTGGGTTTCCTTATTTTTAAAACAAGGATAATATCTTCTATGCCTGCTCCAAGACTGTGATCCTTATGAGAATCACAAGAGGCATAATGGTGAAAAGAAGGCTGGATTTGGAATCAGAGGACCTCATTTCAAATCCTGGCTCTGCTACTCATAGCCTCTGTGATTGTGGGCGAGTCACTTAACTTTTCTGAGCCTTAGTTTCTCATCTGTAAAATAAGAGGTTTGGACTAGATGATCTTTAAGGTTGTTTCCAGTTCTAATGTCAGTCTATGGTCCTGTGAAATGAGATTGGAGATAGAAAAATACTTCAAAAAGTATTTATACAAGTATGATGGATTATTTTGCTTATTTTATATTTAGTATTATTCCAGTCTTGTCTCCAGCACCATTCAACTAGTTTCTCTTAGTCACTACTTAGCTGCCAGCTTGGAGTCCTTTCTTGCAGTCTCAGGCTACCTCCTGAGCATTTCTGGGACATCAAAGACCATTAAAGCCCAGCCAGGAATTAACATTTAACAGCCAGGACTCCGGAATCTCTTCTTTGGCACTGTTGTTGGGTACTTCATGGTGCCATATAAGCATTAGCCGCTTTTATTATTACTCAACTAGAGCCCTGAAATCTTGGGTTTACCCCTGAAATCTTGTGCCCACCCCCCTGAATTAGGTGCTCTATGGAGTCAGACTGGAAGAGCAAAGATTTCGTATTCAGAGGATAAGAAGGAATCTAGAAGGCAGAAAGGCAGATGGGAAGAGATCAAACATCACTTACTTAAGTCAGTAACTTATTCTCCCTCTCACCTACTGTGTGCAATTTCTATAACATGGTGGAGAGGAAGAAGACCTGGTTCTTTCTCCTGAGCATCAAACAGTCTAATTGGGGAAATGAAACTGACACAGCAAACACATTTGAGAGAACAATTAAATGCTATTTCTGAGAAGTAAGGTGATCAGGGAAGGCTTCACAGAGGGAAAAAGAATTGATCTGATCCTTGAAGAATAGGTAGAATTTGGATGGTGGTACAGAAGATATTTTCCAAACAAGAAAATCTGTGTGAGTTCAGATTCAGAGGCCATGATGACTATGGAATAGGTGAAGGAGAACAGTTGGGGGTTAGGCTGTAAAGGTAGATCAGCTAGATGATAAAAGCCTTAAATGCTAACCTAAGAAATCTGGAAATTATCTGTGAGCCGCTGAAGGATGTGGGGGCAAAGGAATGACATAGTCAGACTCATTCATTAGGAAAATTAATCTGGCAGCCTATACGGGATGGATTGGAGAAGGCAGAGAGAACAGTTAGATTCTTATAATACACTGAAATGGGTGATGAACATCTAGGCTGAGAGTAGTAAGGATGGAGAAGTGGGAATAGATTTGTGAGATTTTACAAAATAGACTTTATAGGGCCTTGAAAGAATCTGTATCTAGAACTTTTAGTTTTAGAAAGCTTTTAGCTTCTTTGATCCCAGAACCTCATTTTTCCCCCCAAACTAGACAGTATCTTTAATCAGCAACTGTTCCAAGCTTTTTGAGCTTCGCAATGGTACAGTATGTGTGTATTTGTTGGATTTGGTAAGGAAGAGGAGACAGTGGGGGAATTTGGGGTCAGTATTAGAAGAATAGTACTGGGTTTTAAGAGAGCCTGGATAAAAGACTATCAATGATCCTTAAGTGATTTCTGCATTATTATCTCTGCTTGGCCTTAGGATATCTTTGGGAAGCCCCTAGTCTAAACTCTTAGTTGCCATTTCTTGTGGGCCACTCCCTTGTCCTTATTCCCAGTGGCCTGCTGCTGTCCTTAGTCCTTTTCAGCCATTTCCATTAGTCATAGAATCTGGTATTGTAGCAGGAGTGTGACTGGGGCTGAGCCTATTGAAAAGACTCCCTCCTTCCCTGGTTGGACAAGGCCATCTGAACTCACTTTTCTCCTTTTTGCCAGTTCCTGGACCTATTTCAAATCCTCCCTTTGAAACTAGAGATGCTGAGGAACTGATGACCTTGTGGGTAACCTTGGAGGCTCTGCTTCCTGCTTGCCCTAACTTCAATCACTAGAGGACTGAATTCCTCCAGATGGGTCTCAGAATCTTTAGTTTTAAGACTCTAGGTAGGGTAGGGTATGGGTGGTGGTACAAAAACCCATAGAGAAGGAAGCAAGTTTTGGTCATGATAGGAAAGTCAGATTCTAGGGGACTTTGGCACATCTGGGCTTTGTCTCTCAGTCCATATAAGTCTCTGTGTGTATTTGGATTGGGAAGAATGTGGATGTGCTCTTTTGCCTCTGTTCTAAGGCTGTGTATGTAGAAGAGCAGAGACAGAGTATGTCTTTGTCTTGTCCCATTGTCCAAGTCACTACTTGCTAAAGAATCATTGACCCTAAGGTCATAGGACTTTGACTCAGAAAGTACATCCTTCTCTTGTGCCCCCTCTCTTTAAATGCCACTGTCTTCTCAGATATCTTGGCTTTATCATTTTTTCTGTTCTTGTTACCAGTAGTTGGGGTCCCAGAAAGGGAAGGGGTTTTCCATTTTGAGCATCATTCTTCTTTTTCCTGGTCTTGTATTTAATGGGTTTACCCTTGTCACCATTGTTTAGCCTGATTGCCTTTTGTAGGTGGTGACTTTCTCCCTCCATGGTGGATCCCTAATGTTTTTAGAACCTACCCTAGAGGAGGCAAGACTGAGTGGGGTGGTATGTTGTAGGTAGTTATTTCCATGTCCTACAGCCATGCTAAGAAGATTCTTCTTCTGGATGTCATCAATTCTATAACATTTGAGAATGATTAGGGTGAACTCTGACAAGCCCCTTTGCCTCTTTAGATCTCATTTTCTTCTGCTTTACAATGAAGGAGTTGGATAAAGTCCTTTCTAGCTCTGACATCCAACGGTTCCATGACACTGCCTCTGTAAGAGGAAGGAAGTGGTTTTTCAGGAGTTCTTTTGCAACCTTTGGGGAGATGTGTAAGAGAGAGGACTCACATCTTCTTTTTCCTGTCTCCCTTTGTACCAGGCTGGACCAAAGTAGGTATTGCAGTTAATAGATAATGAAGATAAAGAAAGACAACAGGCTTCACCATGTGATAGTATCCTAGGGGTCACTTCAGGCCCCAGAGTTTGAACCTTAGCTCAAGAGACTCAGTAATTTGATCTTATCCATCCTCTCAAACGTGATCAGGCTATAGGAATTTGCTTCCCATTAATCACACAAACCAGAGATTGATTAACCAGATGCCAATGTATTAATTTACAATAGGAATATTCCTGGCCCCTTTAGTGGGTAGGTCTGTCTGCTTAGGAAATCTAATTTGTTAGAAAGGTTTTTTGGTAAGCATAGAATCAGAGCAGAAAGGAAAACTGCTTTATTAACAGGTATTTCTCTCAAGCAAGAATAGTTTGGTAAACTTTCTTTCTATAGCCATAAGGCTATTTCTAACTAAAGTTGTGTATGTCACCTAGAACTGGAATGACTTCTTTCTAGGGCAGTGTAGATGCTTTCTTTCTCTTGGCACCATACAGACTAATTTCTTCTACCATTTCTGGACAAATTATAATTAATTAGGTGAAAGCTTTCTTGGCTGAAGTGAGTAGACATTTATCTCAACAACAACCCATTTATAAATCATCTCCTTACTGGTTTTGTATCCATTCTATATTCTTTCTAGGGCCCATTTCATTGGATGGTATTTTCTGATTTGGCCCCCTAGTTCTGGGGGTAGCCTGAAACTGCAGGCTTCTGTGATATGACTGAATAGTCATTTGGGAAACATATAGGGTTGGATATTTTTAGGGATACCAGGGGAAAATGTCCCATTCTCCCCACTCGGGTTGGATTTCCCTTGACAGCCTCCTCCCTTCCCCCTTAAACTCCCACCAAGGTGGGATTGAAGAATTCTAGCTCTGGAGGTGGAGCTACATCCTATCCTTTTCCTTTTTATGGTTTGGGAGAGATTGAGTACATGTCCCTCGAAAAGGTGCAGATAAAATTGACCTAGTACCTATCTCCTAGAGGCCTCTATGTTAGTGCTGGAAACGGACCTTAGAGGTTATCTAATTCAACCTCTACCCAATACATAAGTCCTCTTTACAATGGTAATAATAAATAAAGTTTATATAGTGCTTAAAAGTTTGTGAAGTGCTTTCCTTAGATTCTTATTTGTGCCTCACAATAACCTTGGAACTAGGTACTAACCTAGGTTTTAACCCCATTTAAAGCTCCAGAGAAACTATCTATTCAGTATCAGAGTGAGATTGGAGTCATTATCTTTCTGACTTTATAGTTAGCCCTCCAACCACTGGTGACTGCCCAGCTTGTCCAGTCTCTGCTCAAAGACTTTCAGTGATGGGAAAGACAGACTATCATTGAGGGAAGGCTCTACTTGTTGGAAAATCATTTTTATATGCTACTGACATCTTCCTCTTTGTAACTTAGCCCCAGAATTAGTGCCTAATTCTGACCTCTGCAGAATATGATTCTCCCCCTTCTACTTTGACAATCCTTCAGTTACTTTTTCTTTCTTTTTTTATTCAAAGATTATTTATTTTTCCAATTAAATGTAATAACAGTTTTCAACATATTTTCCAACATTATAAGATCCAAATTGTTTCTCCCTCCCTTCTTTCCCCCATCCTAGAGACAGTAAGCAATTTGATCTGGGTTATACAGGTCATTATCATGTAAAACACACTCCCATATCAGTAATAATCATATAAAATCAAAACCCCAAATAAAATAATGTGAAAGACAGTGTATTTTGATCTGCATTTGACTCCACCAGTTCTTTCTTTGGTGGTGGATAGTATTCTTTGGCGTAGTTCTTCAAAATTGTCTCAGATCCTTATTGCTGAGAATAGCTAAGTCTTTCACAGTTGATCATTATATAATGTTATTGTTACTGTGCACAATGTTCTCCCAGTTCTGCTTATTTTACTCTGCATCAGTTCATGTAAGTCTTCACAACTTTTTCTGAAATTATCCTGCTTATCATTTCTTATAGTACAGTAGCATTCCATCACCAGCATATACCGTAATTTGATCAGCCATTCCCCAGTTGATGGCCATCCCTTCAATTTCCAGTTCTTTGCCACCACAAAAAGAGCTGCTATAAATATTTTTGTACAAGTAAGTCTTGTCCCTTTATGATTTTTTTTGATGTACAGACCCAGTAGAATTATTACAGGATCTAAGAGTATGCACAGCTTTATAGTTCTTTGGGCATAATTCCAAATTGTTCTCCAGAATGGTTGGATCATTTCACAACTCCATCAGCAATTCATTAGGGTCCCAATTTTGCCACATCCCCTTCAACACATCACTTTCCTTTACTGTCATATTGGCTGGTCTTTCAGTTATTTTTTCATTCATTCATTCAGCATGTATTTATTAAATATTGTGTGCAAAGCATTGTGCTAGGCCATGGGTAATTCAAAAAGGCAAAAAATGAAGTGATCTCTGCCCTTGAGGAGTTTATCTTCTGCTTGGTTGCTACAGTATATTCACAGAGAAGTAAACACATTATTTACAATGTAATTTTGGGGAGGGGAGGAGAGCACTAATAATTAGGAACTCAGGTGACTCCACACATTAGAGGTGGCGCTTGAGCTGGGTACCTGAGATGTGTGAAATGTGGAAAAGGATCTGGACTTGGATGTCAGAAGACTGGGGTTCTATGGAGTAGCTTTGCCACTGTTTTACTGTGTGACCTTGGTTGGATAAGTTATTTAAGTTCTATTTCCTCCATAGAATGGGGATAATAACCCTGGCCCTTCCTACCTCAAGAATTAGATGAGATGAGGGATGGGAAAGCCCTGAACACATGTGAAGTGATGGTGCTATTACATGCATGAGATTGCAAAATCACAGAGCAATAGATAACATCCCATGCCTGGGGGAGACCCTGTGTGAAGGCAAGGGAAGGTATAAGTAATAGACTAGGATGGCTAGAACATAGAATGACTAAGGAGGCATAATGTGAAAAAAAGCTTAAAAAATAGGCTAGAGCCAGATCATGAAGAGCTACAAATGTCAGACTGGAGGTTGTATTTGAGCTTTGTACCTGAATAAGGAGTCTGTAAGGCTTCTGGAGCAGAGGAATGGCATGGTCATTTAATGTACTTCAGGAATATCAACTTGGAAGATGTGTGGAGACTGGATGCTGGGGGACCAAGCTGGAGACTATAACAATAGTCCAGACAAAAGGTGATTAGAGTCAGAGCCTGAGTGGTGGCCACATGAGTGGAGAGAAAGGCAGGACATATGGTGATGGTAAAATTAAGATTTGACAACCAATTGGAGGGTAAGTAATAGTGAAAATTCAAAGATGATGCCTATGCCTGGCTGGTTTGGTAGGTTCCTGTGGTGGTACCTTCTATAAGAAATAGACAAAATTAGGAGGAAAGGTGGATTTGGCAGAAAAGACAGTTCTATTTTTGTACATATTGACTTTGGGGATCTCTATGACACATCCAAGCAGAGATAATAATGAAGACTACTCTGTGGATATGCAGGTTTTAGATTTCCCTTGATTTTTCTGATTTCCCAGGCTCAACAACCCCATTTCCTTTAGTGGATCTTCATATAATACGGTTTTACATCCTCTCATTCTTGCTTTATATCCTCTCAGTCTTGCTATGTATGTCCCTCAGTTTTTCCGTGTCCCTTCTAAGATGTGCCCAGAATTGGGTACAATACCCCAATTCTGACTAGAGGGCTTGGACACAACTTCCACTCTGTAGCCTAAGATCACTGATGTTAGTTCTTACAGAAGTTCCTTCATTCTGTCTGACAGCAAGCATGGACAAACAAAGCTAGCTGCTGATACTGGAGAAAGCTGGGAAGGGCCTTTGACAAGGCATGTGTTGTTCTCTTGCTCCAATGTGTGAAGTATAGAAAGGACTTTGGACTTGGTTGTCAGAAGACTGGGGTTCCATAGAATGGCTCTGCTGTTGTTTTGCTGTGTGACCTTGGATAAGTTATTTAAGCTCTATTTTCTCCATAGAATGGGGATAATAACCCTGACCCTTCCTACCTCAAGAATCAGATGAGATGAAGGATGGGAAAGCCCTGTAGACATGTGAGGTGATGGTGCTATTACATGTGTGGAATGGCAGAATCATAGGTCAGATTGCATTAGCACACAGAGGGCAACAGACAAGAAGACTGTTGGATTTTGGTTCTGGGACTGTGAGGAAGCCCTTGCCAAAAACTGGGCACTGCTCGGGCCAGGTGGGAGCTGGTTGTGACTCAAACAATAAGGAACCATGTAGTTTCTGAAGTATAGGCATGATACAGGCAGGAAAACAGGATTTGAGCTAAAAGGGTCCCTAGAAATCACTTGCCCAACTCCTCAGCCCCTTTATTTTTCAGAGGATGAAACTGAGGCCCAGAAGTGGTCTGCTAGAAATCACACAGTGAATTCATGGCAGAGCTAGGAAGGACCCAGTTAGCTTGACACTCCAGCCAAGGTTTTTTATATTGTCCCACAATGCCATGATTAAAGCAGAATTTTGACCTCCAGGCTTGCATGTAATTTGGGAATGAGATATTTGTTGCTGGGTATTTCTTTGCATCACAACAGGCAAAGGGGGTGGGGTTCCTCCCCAGGTGCTGGTACTCCTCTGTTGCCTTGTTCCAGCTGTCACCTGAGCATTGCTAGTTTCTGTGAAGGGAGAAATTGAATACTTCTCAGAGCCTCAGGTTGCTGTTTTCAGTGTCCTTTTCACATAATGCTCCTGGGAGAGACCTTAGAGATCATCTTATATCTAACTCCCACATTTTACAAATGAGGAAATGGAGTCTCAGAGAGGCTAAATGACTCAGATAAGGTCACACCCGAGTTTTGCTGGTCTCTGCCACTAAGTAGCTTGTGTGGTTGTTCCAGTCTGTCACAGAGATTTATGATCCTTGCATCATACATTTAGAGAAGGAAAGTCCCTTAGAGATCATCTAGTGTCACCTCCATATTTGGCAGATGAGTAAAACTAAGGCCTAGAAGGGATAAATGATGTAGCCAAAGTCTTATAAGTAGCAAGGAACAGAGCCAGAACATGAACCCAGATCCTTTGACCCCCATTTCAGTGCTCTTTCCATTCTACTATACATCTGACAAATTGTGTGGCCCTTGGGAAGAAGCAAATTCCTCTTTCTGGACCTCAACCATCTGCAAAATGAGGATATTAGAAAGATGGGGTCATCTCTCTCTAAAATCTTTTCAGTTGCAACATCCCATGCTCTATAGTAAGTCAGGTTTATGTATACAGCACAGAGACTAAATAGATTAAGCATCCAGCCTTACAATTTCTTTCTCACTGGCTTCTTGACTTGGTCTGATTCTTCCATCCTTTATGGTCTCTTCTCTATCCATCCAGGCTTCTCATCATGCCCATAATTGATTTCCCTTTACTTTCCTTCCTCTTGTTCTTTCTCTTTTCCTCCAGGCTCAAACACCTGATGTTGATAGTGTATATACAGTATACAGTATACTGGCCTAGCAGACCCTCCCCTTCCCCCTTCTGTGAGAGAGGAAAAATGTCTGTTCTCTCCTTTCTGACCCCTTTCTGGCTGTTCCCCCCCCCCCCCATTACAAAAAGTTTGGCTCCCTTTTAATGATCTTTTTATTTACCTTATTAGTCGTATAAATTGTCATCTTGCTTCTGTTTATTTCATTCTGCATCTCTGCATCTCATTTATAATAACATCCTTAAGGAGTTATCCAGATTCTCTTTTAATGCCTCCAGTAATAAAGCTTTTATCATCCTAGGAATTATTGCAGTGTCCTGATTATGGGGAAGTTCTTCCTTATTTTAGGCTGATATCTACCTTACTATGACTCCAACCCACATATTCCCCTCTCTGAAACCACACAGAATAAACCTAATCATTCTTTATCATGACAAATAGCTGGTCACAGTGAGCATATTCTCTGTAAATCTTAATTTTTTTAAAGCTAAAAATCTTCAGGCCTATCAACTGTTCCTTATAGGCTATTTGGAGGACATCTTCCAATAGTCTCTCAACTATTCCTTGTAGAATATCCTTGTAGGATTTGAAGTTCCCTCCATCATTTTATTTGGGTCTCATATTACCCCCTGTGTCCATTTTATAGATGTGGAAACTTAGATCCTAAGAAGGTACATTATTTTCTGTTACACAGAATTAGTAGCAGACGCAGGACTAGGCCCCAGATCTCCTGACCCCAAATATCAGTCAGTCAGATATTATTTATTAAGTGCTTACTATGTGCCAGACATTGTGAAAAGCTCTGGGGAGGCAAAGAAAAGCAAAAAAACAGTCCTTACCCTTAAGGAGCTCACAGTCTATTGGAGGCAACAAGTAAATGAATGTGTATAAACAAACAGGATAAATTGGAAATAATTAACAAAGGGAGGTCTTTAAACAGAGGGTAGCTAAGTGGCTTAGTAGATAGAGAGCCAGGCCTGGAGACTGGAGGCCTGAGTTCAAATGTGGCCTCTGAGACTTCTTAGTTGTTTAACTCTGGGCAAGTCACTTAACCTCAATTGTCTAGCCCTTTCTGCTCTTCTGCTTTGGAATTGATACATAATATCAATTGTAAGTCAAGGTTTTAGGGTTAAAAGAAAAAGGGATTGGGATAGGCTTCTAGTAATTAGGTAGGGTTTGCTTCATTTATTTATTTATTTATTTGTTTATTTTCAGAGCCCTTATCTTTTATCTTAGAATCAATACTGTATATTGGGTTCAAGGCAGAAGAGTAGTAAAGACTAGGCAATGGGGGTTAAGTATAAAATACAAGGCAACATCCTCAGCTGAGAGTGGAAGGAAGGGGAGCCTTGAGTTGTTTGAAGAGAGCTGAAAAGGTTTGGGAGAATCACTGTGGAGAGTGGGAAAGTGAGTAGCTGAGGGAGTTATAGTAGGATTGCCTAGCAGCAGTGAGAGCTCAAATGAGGTTGTATACCACATATTTGTAATGAATCCAGTCAGAACAGTTTCTTGATTTTTTTTTTTTCCACCTTCATTCAACAGTAGTTGTGTAGAAGCGAAGGCAGGGGATGGTGGGAAGTAATTCAAGGCTGAGGATTGGCAGGATGCAATTGGCAATATGATGAGGGGGCCAAGGACTTAAAAGAGAGTAGGACAGTCTAGAGTTGAACTAGGTAACCAAGGGGCCAAGATGAGGAAAAGAGGAAAGAGTGACTAACTAGTGCTGGGGTGATAGCCTAGGAGAACATTGAGGGGTTAAGGGATTGGAGATTATAGTGTAGATCAGTGATGGGCAACCTTTTGAGCTTGGTGTGTCAAAATTCGCCAAAAAAAATGAGCATAACTTGGGTGGTGTGTCTCTTTGAGAAAAAAAACATAATTTTGCGATATTTATAGTTTAAATAACAAAAATGTATAATTGTAATATATAACTGTATTTAATAAACCAAAATAGGTAAATTAATATAGGTAGAATTGTCATCTATAGTGTACAGTGTCTCTACACTACCCTACAGCAAATGCTTCATCCTTGGCATGTCATCGAAAATGGCTACATGTGTCTGTGCTGACATGTGTGTCATAGGTTTGCCATCACTGGTGTATATGAAGAATAGCATTTGATAGGGGAAGGCAGAGGGAGAGGTGGTAAGCCAACAGATTATTTCAGAATTTTTGAATAGGAGGGGGCAGCGCATTTGGCAGTGATGGCAAGGTTAAAGGGTATTATCATCTCTGCATATGACTGAAGTGTGGTGAAGGAGTAGGTCCAACATGCAAATAATTGTACTATGGTGTTCTTTTCATTATACTATGTTGTCTTTCTGAGGGCCAGGGCAGACAGGTACCTGAGCTCTCTTGGCATAAGGCCTGCACAACCCAGTGGAAGGCCTAAGGGGTGGGCAAGACATCTGTGGGTCTAGGACTAAAATAGCCTGAGGAAGGGTGGCATGGTGTGGGGGCAGGACTGAGACACCAGGGCAAAGCAGGAAAAGGACAATATGATGATACCAGCTAGCCAAGACTGAGGTTCAGAGACAGGGCAGGGACTTTTC
The DNA here is from genome assembly GCF_016433145.1 of Gracilinanus agilis. Classification (NCBI taxonomy): domain Eukaryota; kingdom Metazoa; phylum Chordata; class Mammalia; order Didelphimorphia; family Didelphidae; genus Gracilinanus; species Gracilinanus agilis. The sequence continues at coordinate 347,918,042 of NC_058131.1, read as the reverse complement.
CTTCTCATCTTCCCTAAGGTGCAGTAGGTTCAATAAAGCCACAGTACCTTTCATGAATTAATCATATAGCATTAGAGCTTGGAAATGACCTTAGAGGTCATCTCAAAATTGGCAAAATCAAGGAGCCAGAATCAGTAATGGCAGGATTGGAACCCACCTCCAGTTCTCTCTCCCCTTGTGCAACTCTTTTATTTGAAGGGGAGAAAACTAAGGTCACACTTAGTAAATGGGAGAGCCAGGGTTGGAACCCAGATCTCCTGGCTCCTAGCCCAGAACTCTTAAAAAAATTTGTTTAATTTTTGTTCTTTTATACTTGACAAATACTAATTAGCACAAACATTTCCATACCCAAAGAACTGAAAAATAGGATTATATATAAAACTGATTATATATAAAACTCTGTTGTGAAATCAACCCTATTTTTTATGACATCATTCTGCCTCCCCCTCCAATTTCCTGTTTTCAGATGTCCATTCATAGAGTCTGAATAATAGACACCCCCAGGACCAGTTTCTCAGCTCCACCTACTTCCTCAGGTCTATTTATGATATCTCATGACTCAGGTGCCTTTTCTCCACCTTTTCTCTGCTCCACCCTATGTAACTTTCCATAATCCCATAACATAATATGGCAAACGATTAAACCTACAGTCCAAACACAAACCATTTCTACCAGTAATAAAATGATTACTTTAGTGTGTGGGTCACCTGGGCTCTTTCTTTACAGGTTATGAAAGTCAGGACCTTTACTTCCTCTTTTGAAAGAGGCTATTTAGATGAGACATGAGGCAGGGCAGGAACCTCAGAACTTACCCAGCTGCCCCTTGCCCATAGATTGTTTCCACCCCACCCCCCCCAGCCTAACCCTAATCCAAATTCTGAGGGTAGGGGGCATCAAGGTCATTACCCTCCTTTAAGAAGAAACAGTTATCTTAAGGGTGTTATGAATTTTCCTTGAGTAGTTCACACAAACTCTGGGATTTGCTATGATTCAGGAGAGACAAAAGGAGGGAAATTGTCCCTAGATAGTACCTGGTTAGGGAAATAGGACTCATATATGGTACAATCAGAAAACAAGGTCAGACAGGATAGAATGAGGTGCTGGAATATATGATTCAGGCTCCCAGTTATAGAAACTCAGAAAGGGAAGTGATCATTGTGGACTAAAGTAAATGGGGAAGATTTCATGTAAGAGGGAAGATTTAAAATATGATTAAAACTTGGGGAATCATCTGTCCAAGGACCAGTTTAGTCCTATTGATGGAGACCGAGTCTCCTTGTGAGCCTGTTTTGCTTCGATTCTGTGTTAAAGGGCTGAGGGGTTGGCACCTAGGCAGATAGATTTAGATAGGTTTAAGTGGACAGCATACTGGGCCTGGATTCAGGAAGATTCAAGTTCAAATCTAGCTTCAGATGCTTTTTTATTAGGTGTGACCCTGAGCAAATCACTTATGCTCTAACTCAGTGGTTCCCAAACTTTTTTGGTCTACCGCCCCCTTTCCAGAAAAAAATATTACTTATCCCCCTGGAAATTAATTTTTTTAAAATTTTAATAGCAATTAATAGGAAAGATAAATGCACCTGTGGCCATCATCACCTCCTGTCTCTAGGCCTGGCTCTCAGTCCACTGAGCCACCCAGCTATCCCCTGAAATAATATTTTAAAATAACTTAGCATGGTGTCTGGCAGTAAGTAGGTTCTTAATAAATGCTTGTTTCCTTTCTTTCCTAGGCAAGGTTAGAAATCCGTCTATCTCCCTGGGCTAGTACTTAGGACATGTTAGTTGATGTTTGGACCTTGATGCTAGAGGAACAGTATTTATAGGGGAACAGGCTTGAACTTATCTCAAAGAAAGTGAACACCAGGAGAAATGGGTTATAGCTATATTAATAATTCAGAATCAGAACAGTGGCATCCCATATGGCATGAAAGGAAATGGCTGAATACATATTTCAGACATGCGAGTATGTTTGTATATGTCTGTTCATCTGTGCACATTTGTGTAGGTTTATGCATAAGGTATGTGTATTTTGAACATCTGGTGTTGAAGAAAGAAATATTAATACTAGTAACGTATTCTGTGTTTAGGCACTTAGTTTGCCAGAAATTTTTTATTTAATTTATCATTAATCTATATCCAAGTCATTCTTAGGTCCAAACTGGCATGGTTCCCCATGTCCTCTGACAAGATACTGCTCTAAGAAGATTTCAGGTAGTATTTATAGGAATCTTGAACCAAGAAAAGATATCTTAAAATTCCTTTTAGATGAACATTTCATAATTGAGCAATCAAGTCACTATCTCATGTCTCCAGGACCATTTCACTCAGTCCTGGAGTTTAACAAAGGGACCTCCTCTCTTCCTTTGTTACAGTCTTAATCCTCTCTCAGTGGAAGAGAGTAGATGCTAGAGCTCGGTCATTTCCCAGAGGACAGGTAAAGAGGAGACTGCCCTTAGATAGGTCAATAACCAAATCATGTTAGGGGTGGGGAAGACAATGATGTGGACAAGACAAGTTTTTTATTAAAATGTTTGGCACCATTCTTAATCCATTTCCATCGAGGAAAATATCCTTTCCTTTTTTTTTTTTTTTTAAACCCCTACTTCCTATCTTAGAAACAATACTGTGTATTGATTCTAAGGCAGACTGAGCAGTAAGGGATAGGAAATTGGGGTTAAATGACTTACCCAGGGTCATAACAAGTAGGCAGCATGTAAATCCAAGACCTCTTGACCTACTACTCTATCCTAGTTGCCCTGGAAAATATTATTTTTAATAGTTCTAAAGAAGCCAAAAATATTTAAAAAGGCATTAATATGCTTCTGCACTTCTATACAAGCCTGGTTCATGTGGAGTGAGCATGCATACATGTTGGTTCATATGTGTTCTAGTGAGTATGGCTATGTGGAATGGAGTGATTTTTTTAAAAGTATCCTAATTAAGACTTTCCCAAGGTTCTCTGCTGCCATGTGCTTGAAAGGAAATGGCTTTCCTAACCCGAACCCAGATACTGGTTTATTGAGCTAAATTCCCTGTATTTGGCCTGGATTAACCTTGGAAATGCTGATTATTTTCCTGATTCCCAAAGAACCTCTGTGTTCAGGTTTGGATTGAGGTGAGAGGTGTGATTGATTTGCCAAGCCCAAAGTGTTTCTGTTGATACAAGTTCTCCTGGTATCTTTCAGGGAAGGCAATGAACCTGGGGAAGCCACCCAGATCACTTACCGAGAGCTCCTGACCCAGGTGTGTCGGTGTGCTAATGCCCTCCGGAAACAGGGTAAGTACTAAGGCCGCATTGAGTCAAGTCCGGTCAGCAAGCATTTGCTAAGTGCCTACTATTTTCCAGGCACTCGCATTGGGGATATAAGGAAAGACAAAGAGAAAAAGAAAACAGTTGAAGATGAGGGCAGAGAAAATTCCAGACATGGAAGATAGCCAGTGAGAGTGCTCCGAATTAGGGTTAAAGATGTAGGGGAAGGGAGTAAGGTGTAAGAAGCCCAGAAGGGTGAGAAGAGAAGATTTATGAAGGTCAAATAGATATTTGATACTGGAGGTAATAGGGATCCATAGGAGTTTATTGAATGGGAGGTGGTTGGCGGACTGACAGGATTATATCTACACTTCAGGAAAGTTAGTTTGACAGCTAAGAGGAGGAGGGACTGCGGTGGGGAGATGCCTGAGTTGGGAGAACAACTAGTAGGTTCTTGCTGTAGTTCTGGAATGGGGTACTCTGGGCCTATACCAAGGTGGAAGCAGTATTAGGAACAGAAGGCAAAATTAACAGGACTTGGCCACAGATTGGATGGGGGTGGAGCAGGGAGTGGAGGATGACAGTTAAATTTTGAGTCCTAGGATTGGGGTATTGATAGCAGTCTCCACAGTAATAAGGAAGTTGGGAGAGGGGAGGGTTTAGGGGGGAAAAGATCATGAGTTTAGTTTGGGATATGTTGAATTTCCTCAAAACATTCAGTTAGATATTCAATAGACAGCAGGAGATACAAGCCTAGAGGTCAGCAGAGAGGTTAAGGATGACTAAGTAGATCTGAGATCTTTCTATCATCAGCATAGAGATGATAATTGAATCCATTAGAGCTGATGATGTTACCAAGTGAAATAATATATAGAGGGAGAAGATAAGAGGACCCAAGACCAAGCTCCTGGTAACAGCTACAGATAAGGATGGGCCCTGGAGACTTGAGGGGGACATTGGACTGGGAGAAGACAGTGTCAGAGGGACAGAGGGCTGGAGAGTGGAAAGATCAACAAGCCCATAGGCCATGTTTCTATTGCAGGCATTCGGAAAGGAGACCGTGTATCCATCTACATGCCCATGATTCTGGAGCTGGTGGTGGCCATGCTTGCCTGTGCTCGTCTTGGTGCATTGCATTCAATCGTGGTAGGGATCTTAGGGGACAGAAAGTGTTAGGTGGGAATAACAGAAACTCTGGGACCCCACTGGAGCTCATTCCCTTGCCCCAAGACCCCACCCTTAGTTTCCCCTTACTCCTTCAGTTTGCAGGCTTCTCAGCTGATTCTCTCTGTGAGCGGATCCTGGACTCAAGCTGTACCCTCCTTATTACGGCAGGTGACTGGCTCCCCCCTAGCTAGGCTAGGCTGCTCCCTCTAGGCAACCTTCTAGTTCCTAGCTGGCTCCTCCCAGGTTGGGGCAGGGGAGTGGTGGGTGGAGGAGGGCTGTGCTGGCTCTTGGAAGGAGTTGGCTGTATGGACTCTGATGGAAAAAACAATAGCTTTTCCAAAGGGTCCCGTTTTATGTGCTTCATGCTCTCACCTATCTCTCTTTTGGTACTGACCTCACAAGCTAAGGCCTTTTCTTGCCACTCACGGCTGTTAGGGAGAGAATTGGGAGTGTAATGCTCACTCTTCCCACAGATGCCTTCTACAGAGGAGAAAAACTAGTGAACCTGAAAGAACTTGTGGATGATGCCCTGCACAAGTGCCGGGAGAAGTAAGTAATCCACTCTAGCCAGGCCCTAGCTCCCCTTGCATCCACCAGCTCTCAATGGGCCCTCTTTGTTCTCTAGGGGCTTCCCTGTAAAGAGATGCATTGTAGTCAAGCACCTTGGCCGCGCAGAGCTGGGCACAGGTGATTCTCCGAGCCATTCCCCTCCATTGAAAAGGCCATGCCAGGACCTACAGGTAGGCCCCTCCTCCCAGCTTACCCTTATTGGCACTGACAACTATTACAATATTATCATAATTACTCTCAGAGGATCACGGGCAAGGCAATGAATATAGTCAGGGAGGATGGACAATGTCCACAGCAAGGAGAGAGCCTGGCTTAGGAGGCTGTTGTATGTGTTTGTTGATTGGGGATCAGGGAGGCAGCAGCATTCAAGTACCAGATGGGAACATCCAGCTCCCCTATGAAGTCTACTAGGGGGTGGTATCCATGCTCTGTGAGCAATTGGCTGCTTCTGGGCAGTATTGGCCTATGAGGTTGGGATTGATCTTGGCAAGAGATGCTCTGAATTTGGCTCCTGTGATGAGACTGGGTGTGGAGGTTGGGGATGCCCTCCACCTTTTATTGGGGTGGGGGGGCTGTGGGCCACTAGGAAAGTCTGGGAAACTTAGTAATTTGTTCATCTGCTTTTGGCTGGAAAATGGTAGAGACCAGGTTTAGGCCATAGACCTAAGAGCTAGGCTTGGGCCAACTCTGAGGTCAGAGGGTTCTTGAGGTGGGGGATTAGGGATCTTGGAGGAGCCAGTCAGAGGAATACCTGAGGAACCCTTGGGTGGTGGCTTGGGATTGGGGACCTTAGTTCCATCCCCTCATTTCTTCCCTCCCTACTCACCAGCCTCTCCATGGGCTTTTAACAGGACAAAATGAAAGCGAAACCAATGTCCAAGCGACCCCAGGTATCCACTTTCCCAGGCACTGCTTCATTGTGCCCTTGTCTGTGTGTCTATCTGCTTTTGCACCTGCTTACCCTGTTAGAGGACTTGAGCTTGCATCACAGTCCCTGAGATCCTCACTGACCCTATTCTGGTCATTAGCCACTAGGCTCTGCATCTGCTTCTAGGGCTTAGCACAGTGCCTGGCACATAGTAGGTGCTTTTTTTTTTTTAAACCCTTACCTTCCATCTTGGAGTCAATACTGTGTATTGGCTCCAAGGCAGAAGAGTGGTAAGGGTAGGCAATGGGGGTCAAGTGACTTGCCCAGGGTCACATAGCTGAGAAGTGTCTGAGGTCAGATTTGAACCTAGGACCTCCCATCTCTAGGCTTGGCTCTCAATCCAAAGAGCTACCTAGCTGCCCCCCAGAAGAGTTTTTAAGGGCTAGGCAATGAGAGCTAAATGACTTGCCCAGGGTCATATAGCCAGGAAATGTAGTCACCTAGCTGTCCCTTTATAGTAGGTGCTTAAATAAATGCTATATGACTGACCAGTTGGGAAGAATGATAGTGTGAGGCACATCTCTCTGGGAAAGGGAAGAGAAGTGAAAGAAGCCTGGACTCTAGCTCTGACACTGGCCCTTATTGTCTGTGTGACCCCGGGCAAATCTTTTAAAATTTAATTTCAGTTCAGTACTGGTACTGGTAGTGGTGTACAGGGTCCTGAGTAAGGAGGAGCTAGGGATCCAAAGATGGAAATGGAAATCCCTACCCTCAAGGAGCCCACATTCTTCTGGACCTCAGTTTGCTCATCTATAAGAGAAGAAGGTAGAATCTAGTCATAGAACTTAGAAGTTGAAAGGAACCTAGAAGTCATCTCTTTTATAGAGAAGGAAATTATAAAGCTGCACAATGGGTTTTGGCTGAGGGAGGACTACAGTTTCTGTGATTCTGTGTTCAGACTCCTGCGAGTCAGATAGTCCTATTAGAGAAATGGGACCAGAGCAGGTCTCTGCTCTCAGGGAATAGAAAACTATATATATACATGTGAAAAAAAATAGTGTCTAGAATAAAATGCTAGATTAGATACAGGTCACAATAGAGTTCATATTTAAGACAGGTTCAAGGGCAGAGAAGGAGGGACTTTCTGTGAGCTAAAGTATTCAAGAAATTTCTTTTAGAAGAAGAACTTGAATGATCCAATAAAGTTGGGGGTGTTATTTTAAGAGATCTCCCTGAAGGCTTTGGTAGCAGCATGATGTTGCTAGGGTAGAGAAACAGAAAACTTGACTGCTTTTGATTACTATATGTCTAGAGTGCTTTTAGATCTTGGATCGTGTGTGGCCTATTCCCATGTAGGTGGATCTCAGAGTAGTCATTCCTAGGTACTGGCCTTGGGGATGACTTTCAGTATCATGTGTATTATTGTGTGTGTGTGTGTGTGGGGGGGAGTTGCTCAAGACCTTCATGATCTTCACCCAGCATATAAACTCATTTCCCCAAGAGGTGACACAGTTTGAAAAGATAAGTAGATTTAGGGAAGTTTTCATTAGATTGATGGACAGCAGACATGTAAGGTTGAGAAATTCAGATGTTTGGGAATATCATGGGAGGACAGCTATTGTGAGTGACATCATCAGTGCCTGGCTTGTAGACTGACTCTGGGACTGATTCATTTCTAAAATCTGATTCTGTAAACAAAAGTCTCTGTAGGCATCTTGGCATGGGTCTGGGGACTTCATTTCTGTTGCTCAGGCCCATGTGGGACATGTGTGCACAGAGACCTCCTAAGCTACTCATAGGGAGCAGAGGGAGCTTCAACTCCTGATTCCTCCTTCCTCAGGGAGTAGGAATAAGACCTTCTCTATGCTGACTCAGGGCTTGGTCTTTGAGCCTTTGGGATACAAGGAACTGGCAACTTGTATAGTAGCTGCTGCAGGACTAACAAGACCAAATGGTCTCTGGGTCTTTGTGTGCCCTGAATGCCTGTTGCTTCTAATGTTTGTGCATATGCATTCCTGCCCCTAAGCTGTGGACGCTCATACATCAATATGTTTGTCTGCCAACACTCTGTGCGTGTGTGTGTGTGTGTGTGTGTGTGTGTGTGTGTGTGTGTGTGTATAGAGCATATTATTTCAGCCTTGGGAGCTGGTCCCTGGGGAGCCTGGCAGAACCTCCTGGCATGGACCACTGCCCCTGAGAGAAGTGGTTCTGGAGTGAGGGTGGGGAGGAAGGAAAGGGGGAGGCTGCCTCTTTGTTAGGGGTTCTTCCCATCTTCAAGTCCCCATGATTTTATGGAGCACCTCCTACGGGCTGTGTGGCCACTGCATTCTAGTATTTTCTAGGGGGAAGAAAATGCAGTTTCACCTCTTGAACTCATTCTGGTTGGGGAAATGTGACATACATTATAAATACACATCCACAGGATGGAATTCAGGAATGTAGTTTAGCCTCTGAGCACTATAGGAAATCAGACAGAAGATTCGGGAGGTCAGAAGAGCTGGGATGACCACAGATTGCTTCCCAAAGGAGGTGGAACTTGAAGTGAGCCATGAAAGGTGGACAGGTTTTGGATGGCAGGTGATGGGAGAAAGCTGAGGTAGTAACAAATTTGGTGGGGAGTGGGATGTAAGAGGAATTGGGGGTTGGTCAGAAATGGGGAAACTCAATTTGGCTGGGGTGGAGGATTTGTCAAGGAGTTAAAGATGAGGCAGAGAGGAGAGAAGGGCTGGGTGGCAGAGGTCATTGAGTATCAAAGTGGAGGTGCTTGGCTTTGAATCTGAAGGAAGTAGAGTGTCACCCTATGTTAATGGGCTGAGAAAGAACATCTGGCCTGTTTCCCCATCTGTAAAATGAAGGAACCTCTAAGACCTTTTGGTTCTAAATCTATGCTTTGGGAATGTTATTCTGGGAGCAGGAGAGCTATAGATTGTAGGGGCAGGGTCTAAAAATGGGTGAGACCATCAAGGAGGAAACTGACAGCAATCTAGAGAATTGATTAAGGGCCTGATTTAGGATGCTAGTGGAAGGAGAAATTAGATCTGAAAGGCATTGAAGAACCAGATAGGCTCAGTGGTTAGGACCACCCTCAAGTCCGTCTTTGGGATTTTGTGTTGAGAAGCTGAACGAAGCCCCACCAGGGTTGAAGGGAAATATGGGATAAGGCCCTACCTGTGGATCTGAGGGACTTACTAAACGAAGGTAGGCCATGAAGGATCCTGGTGCCATGGCCAATGAGGAGTCCAGGCTTTGGGCCTTTGTATTCTCTCTGGAGTTCCCCATAGCTATTGCCTCAGTCCCAAACCCTTAGGACATCCCTCCAAACCCACCCTGGACATATCTCTTCTCTTCCTCCTCCCCTCCCTGCAGATCCCCTGGAATCAGGGGGTCGATCTATGGTGGCATGAGATCCTGGGGGATGCAGAGGAGGAGTGTGAGCCTGAGTGGTGTGACGCAGAGGACCCACTCTTCATCCTTTATACCAGTGGTTCTACTGGAAAACCCAAGGTTAGTGCTTGGGAGGGCCAGGGCTAAGGGGGGATAGCAGTAGGAAAGGTCCAGGATGTGTTCTAACTCTGCTCCACACTCTTGCCCTAGGGAGTAGTACACACGACAGGGGGATATATGCTGTACACAGCCACCTCTTTCAAGTATGTCTTTGACTTCCATGAGGATGATGTGTTTTGGTGCACGGCAGACATCGGCTGGATCACTGGGCACTCCTATGTCACCTATGGGCCTCTGGCTAATGGGGCTACCAGTGTCCTGGTGAGATAGGGTGGGCTGTCCAGCCTGGAGACAGGGGTCAGGTCCTGGGGATTTTGAGGAGCTGGGCCTGGGTGATTTGGGACAGGTTATTGGGGCAGAGGCTCTGGTGGGCTAAAGGGTTTCAACTGGTAGGTCCTGGGGATAGTTGAGAGAATATGGGGTAACATCTTGATTGGGTGCAGTTTGAGGGAATTCCCACGTACCCTGATGTGAGCCGCTTGTGGAACATTGTGGACAAGTACAAGGTGACCAAGTTCTACACAGCACCCACAGCTATCCGCCTGCTTATGAAGTTTGGGGATGAGCCCGTCAACAAGTAAGGCCCAGTCCCTCATCTCATCTTTGCTTTCCTCCTCTGTGACCCTGAGGCAGGGGACTCCTGTTTCCTCATTGTAAAGATGGAGTTACTGAGGCTAGAGTCATTTTGCTGTGAAAGGAGAATAAGCCCCTACCCTGGATCCATCACAGAAGCTCAACATTTTGGGGCTTATCAAGTCCAACTTCCTTGTTTTATAGAAGGGGAAACTATCGAGTCACAGCACTGGCCACTAGCTGGGGCTTAGAATATCCAGACTCCCAATCCAGGGATCTCTCCATCAGGCAACGGGGAACTGGTTGGTCGCCCTGATGCCCAAATCCTTGCTCCTCCCCTTACAGATACAGTCGGGCATCCCTGCGGGTATTAGGGACAGTGGGCGAGCCCATCAACCCAGAAGCCTGGCTGTGGTACCACCGTGTGGTGGGAGCCCAGCGCTGCCCTATTGTGGACACCTTCTGGCAGACAGAGACAGTGAGTACAGAGGGGACTAGGAAATTGGGGGCCTGGGACCTGATGTCAGGACTGACCTCTGACCTCCAACAGGGTGGCCATATGCTGACCCCTCTCCCTGGTGCCACACCCATGAAGCCAGGTTCTGCGGTGAGTCCCCCTGTGAAAGGGTAATGTCTAAGGGGGAAGTAGGAGATTAAGGGGTGGTTGCCCCCAGAGACTCTATGGGCCCTGGGCTCTTAGGCTTCAGTGGGAATCTGAAGATCCCCTTATCAGTGTTTGCCCTTACCTACACTGGCTATGTCTGCACTCCCAGACTTTCCCATTCTTTGGTGTGGCACCAGCAATCTTGAACGAGTCTGGGGAGGAGTTGGAAGGAGAAGCAGAAGGTTACCTGGTAAGGTTGCATCCTGGGCCTGGGGTGACAGGTGTGCTGTGTGAGACAGACATGACATGGATGATTGAGTACTTAGGAAATAGGACTTGGGGGATATTTAATTGTGAAGTATGACCTGTGACATGGTTCTGTTAGATAATGTGACAGCATGGTAATGTAAGGGTGACAGGTTGTGTGATTGGCCCCAGTTAATATCTGATAGTATAATCGGTAAATTGGGAAAGTGCTTAATGCTTAACAGGAATGGCAGATGTTCCCTCTCTCCCCTTCAGGTGTTCAAGCAGCCCTGGCCCGGGATCATGCGTACTGTCTATGGGAACCATGAGCGCTTTGAGGCCACCTACTTCCGGAAGTTCCCAGGCTACTATGTAACAGGGGATGGTGAGCCTTTGTACTTCCCCTGCCTGTGACCTCTGACCTCTGGTGGCCAGACCATCCAGAAAAGGCAGGGCTCTATCTCCCTGGGTCAGGTAGTGTACCTGTCTTGAGTTGCTTAGCAGCAGGACCATCTTCCACTTTCTTCCCTGGGTCTGGGCCCCTGCCTTGGGGGGTGTTTCCCTTCTGAGAAAGCTATGGGGCTTGACCCTGTGTGCTTCCTAAGGTTGTCGGCGAGATGAAGATGGCTATTACTGGATCACAGGCCGGATCGATGACATGCTCAATGTGTCTGGTGAGGGATGCTTCCCTGTCTCATTTGACCCTTCCCTCTTTACACCTTATTTCCAAGTCTTGCCTCAGGTCTGGGACCATTTTTTGGGAGGGATATTGACAAGCTGGGGCATACACCAGAAAATAGGATAAGGAAAGAAATCATGACTGCTAAAAGGGAAAGGGGGCAAATGTCGAGTATACAGCTGTCTTAAATATCTGAAGGGCAGTGACACAGAAGAGATTAGACTTGCTCTGCTTAGCCCCAGTAGGTAGAACTAGTACCAGTGAGTAGAGGTTACAATGAAGCAAGTTTTGACTAAGCCTAGGAAGAAAACTTCTGACACTGAGAACCATCCCAGAGTGGGGTGGGTTGCTTTGGGAGCTGCTAATGAGCAACCTGCCACTTGGTGGTGTTCAGGCAGAGGCAACCTGGCTACTTATTGGGGATGTCAGGCCTGGGAAGGAGGTTGGACCAGATGCCTTCTGAGAGCCTGAGATTGGCTCTATGCAGCCTCAGCCAGTCATGGATGTGTGGCCTTTGTTCAGTGAGGTGGAGTAGGGGTAAATATAGGATCAGTGTGAGAAGTTGAGCTTCTTTCCTTGGAGACTTGAGAACAAGACTAGTGACCTTCTCCCAATGTCCATCCTTGCCAGGCCACTTGCTGAGCACAGCGGAAGTGGAGTCAGCACTGGTAGAGCACAGGGCCATTGCTGAGGCAGCTGTGGTCAGCCACCCACACCCTGTGAAGGGTGAATGTCTTTATTGCTTTGTCACTCTACGGGAGGGCCATGTCTTTACTCCTGCCCTCGCTGAGGAGCTCAAGAAGCAGGGTAAGTGCTATTTCCAGCCCCTGATCTGAGGCTCTGATCCAGTAGGAGCCTCTTTTTTGAGTACTGGTACCTACCCCAAATTCTCAGTAAAGGTTTGCTGCTTGATTACAGTTAGAGAAAAAATCAGCCCTATTGCTACTCCGGATTACATCCAGAATGCACCTGGCTTGCCCAAAACACGCTCAGGTAGGCATCATACTCATTCCTATGGGTAAGCTGGTGGGCCCTATGGCCCTTGTTGGAGCTGTGGGAGCCTGGGGTAACCACATTCCTGCTGTGTGCCACAGGGAAGATCATGAGGCGGGTTCTGAGGAAGATTGCACAGAATGACCATGACCTGGGGGACACGTCCACCGTAGCTGACCAGTCTGTCATCAGCCATCTTTTCAGCCACCGCTGCCAGACAGCACTATGAACCAAGGTTTCACCCAAAGCTCCTTCCTCAGACATCCCTGCTTGACTCTTCAAAGTTGTATCCAACTTGCCACCCCTTGCCAACCACCATCCAAGAGTACTAACAGGAGATGTAGCTTGTACCCTCAGGACCAGAAGATGTGGGGCAGGGCCCAGCTCCCCCTTCTCCCTGACAGCAGGGTACAGAACAGGCTAGACCCCTTACTCTAGGCCTCAACAGGAGCTGGAGCCTCTGCCAGAGTCAGGTGATTGGGCATGGGGGACGGGGGATGCATTGGAGCCCCGGGAGCGAAGGCAGATAGATGATTGATCCATGTTCAGCTAGACTGGGTCACAGGCCCTTCCCCAAAAGCACCAGCACTTACCTCAATACTAAATTAGATCTGTCTTTAGAAATTGCTCCTTATGACAGTTTGAAAAGGTGATTTAAAGAAAAACAAAAGCAAAAACCTATTTCCTTTTACTGGTGGGGGCATCCGGAACAGGAAAGCATGTTCACAAATTCCAAAGGCCAGGACCAGAAACCTATTAGACTCCCCACCTAGAAGGACTGCAACTTCTCCATTTTGGGAGGGCAAGGGGGGACCTCAGGTTTCTTTCCTGCCTCCATCCCACTGTCATTGGGGCTGAAAAAATTTTCAAGCCTTATGGTTATAGGAATAAAGTCTCTAAAACAGAGGAAATGGACATTCTTTTTTTTTTTTAGACCTTGAAGGTCCTTTAAATGCAACTCCATCACTGCACCTCAGTGCTCCAGTGAGTCTGCCCAGGGCGCTCCAGGGATTTTTAATCTGAAGTTCACAGATCCCCTAAGAGATCTGTTACATTTTAGGAGGTCTGTGAACATTTTTTGTTTGTAATCCTATGTACAAACACACATCTAAAACATTGAGGAGTCCTTTTCACCAAAAAGGCTAAGAACTCTATTTAGCCAGTGGGCATTGCAACCAAGAGGTTTGATCCTCTTGGGCAGAAGGATGCCTGCTTCTGATCACTGCTCCTCTTTGCACCTGGGTTGAGCAGAACTCTGCATGCACACTATATTTACACCAAGAATCCAGCTTTAATCAATGCATCTTTATTTGAGGGATGGGGAGCTAATCCACACCAGGCCCACATCTGGCCTCAGCAGAGGGGAAGGGTAGGGCAGCCTGTGATCCCACTGGGTTTCAAAGGCTGAGGCTTAGGGGAAAAAAATAGATTCCTGTTGCTTTTCTGGTCATCTAAAGGCAATCTGGGCTGTGAGAAGGGGGAGAGAGGGGAAATCTGAAAAAAAAAAAGGGGAGGGGTGGTGGTGGAGAATCCAAAGTCATTTGCTAGCAGGCCCTGTCCCACCTTACACACACACATATAGGGTAGTGGCCCTATGACCAAGTTCTCTACCAGCCCCTCACACTGCATAAGGGTTATCTAGGACAGCTACCCCAGCAGCCACTCCACCATCTGCATGTTTCGTGGATTTGGTACGGAGAAGATGACCCACATGCTTGTTCATCAGCAGTGTTTTCCCCTGCCTGCAAAAGGAGAGGAAGAAATACTTGTTAGCAGGAAACTGGTGGGCCTAGAGGAGGGGTGTTGATGGGGAAAGGGGAAAGGAAGAAGAGCCTGGTTCTAGGAGTAGTGAGATAAGGAGTAAAGATCTTCTTTCTTGTTTGTCAGGTCTAGTAAAGTCCTCAGCTTCCCAGGGTCCCTTTATCACCTGAGAATAGTTAAAGCCCAGCCCTGACTAACCTGGCTACCTTTCTTTGATCAACTCCTTAAGATTCCCTTCTCAAGCCTCCCATGGGCAGAGCTCCCCATTTCTCCACTATCTCAACCTTGTCTCATATACTAAAAGAGTGAAGTCAGTTGTCAAGAGCTCTCTTCTCCCCTCTTCCTCATCAAATATCACTCAAATGACTTCTGCCACCCTCTGCTCCGCTCCTTCACCCCATCTGGAACTCCTACTTCCAATTCAGTCTTCTTTATGAGGACAAGCGAGCCCATTCCATCCCATCTTCAGTAGATTGCCCCTCCATTGCACCTTTTCTCTCACTTAATCTCTCCATGTCTGCCTCCCCCTGCTGCCTATAAGCATGCCTGTGACTCCCCCATCCTCAGAAAACCTTCACTTGATTTGTTCATCACTATTAGCTATCAGCCCAACATCTCTTGTGGCTAAACTCCTCAAGAAGGCTGCCTACAATGAGTGTCTCCTTCTTCCTGTCTTTTCTCTATTTTTAACTCTATGGAGGTGTGAAGAAAACTCATACATTCTGGCTTCTGACCTCATCAAATCTGCCCTCTCCAAAACTGTTAATGATCTCTTAAGTGCCAAATCAAATGGCCTTTTTTAATGCCTCATCCTTCTTGACCTCTCTGCAGCCTTGGGCAGTGTTGATCATCATCTCTCTTATATTCTTGCTCCTTTTTGAGGTCTCTGTGACACCATTCTATCCTGGTTATCTTAACCGCCTGACTGCCCCTCCTGTCTCTTGCTGGATTTTTGTTCCCACCCACTAATGGCGGATGTTCTTTAAAGGCTGCCTTGGGCCCTCTTCTCCTCTCCTTCTCTATACTATTTCACATGGTGATCTCATCAGCTCCCATGGATTCAACTATCATCTCATCCCCAGGCTGATGAGTCTCTCCTGACCTCTAGACTTTCATCTCCAGTGGCCTATGAGACATCTCAAATTGGATGTCCTAGAGACAGCTTCTCTTTCCTCCTAAATCCTCCTTTCCCATTTTCAACCAATGTGTCATCCTTGACTCCTCACTCTCACAGCTTGCATCCAATCTGTTGTCAAGTCCTACCAAAATCTTATCCAGTATCTCTTGATTATGTTTTCCTTCTTCTCTGACACTGCCAGTACTCTGGTGCAGGTCCATTATCACCCCAAGCTTGGACTGCTACAAAAGCCTTCTGGTGCATCTGCCTGCCTCAAGTCTCTTCCCAATTCAGTCCATTCTCCACTCTGCTGTCAAATTAATCTTCCTAAAATGAGTCTGACTCCTCCCCTCGGCTCCTTCACTTCTAGGTGATCAAATATAAAATCCTGTGTCTGGTGTTCAAAACCCTACTTTTCCAGGCTTCTTAGACTTACCCTCACCCCTCCCACACACACATATATTCTGTGAACGAGTGACAATGAAATTGTTCCTTACACAAATTCCTTTCAAGGAGTTTAGCCACAATCTGGAGAAGAGATGTGCGGCCAACAGTTAGTGGTGATGAGTAAATCAAGTGAAGGTTTTCTGAGGATGGGGGAGTCACGAGCATACTTATAGGCAGTAGGAAGGCAGACAGGGAAAGACTGAAGTGAGAGAGAAAGGGTGATGGAGGGATAATCTGCTGGAGAAGATGGGATGGATTGGGCTCGCTTGTGTATGCAAAGATTTCCTTGGAAAGAGAAGTTCTACCATTTCATGGGAGACAGGTGATGGAACAGGCATTTCCAAATTCAGAGCATTTTCACTGGCTCTTCCCCCATGCCTGGAATCCCCTCCATCTGCCTCATCCTCCTTTTGACTTCCTTGCTTCTTTCTTAAAGCTAAAATCCCATCTTCTATGAGAAGCCTTTCTTGTCCCCCTTAACATTAATGCCTTCCCACTCTTGTCTCCACTTAGCCTGGACATAGCTTGGTTCTATTCAGTTGTTTTCATGCTGTCTCCCTCCTGCTTTAGACTCAGCTCCTTGAGAACTGAACTCTTTTTTGCCTTTCTTTGTAATATCAGTGCCTGGCACATGGTAGATTCCTAATAAATGCTTATTGTCTGACTGGCTGACTTTCTGGAGGGGCAGGCCAAGGATTTCCTGCAGAACTAATACCCCAGAAGCAACTCACTGGTCCTCTTCTCTTGCCACCGTGCCTCCCCAACTTCTGGTGGCCTGGGCCTGCCTGAGATCCTATGAAGAAACCGAATGATTCCTGTCTGACCAGAGTATGTTAAATTGTACATTTATGGGTCCCCCTGCTGCATAAGAGGCTGGATCCTAGCTCTGGCTTTCCAAGTCCACAGGCAGGCAGGCCTTTGCACTGGCTCACCTGACATAAACGCCAAAAATTCCCAACTCAGAAATGCACTGCGTCATCCGTGCAGGGATCCCAGCCTGCAGGAGACAGTTTCCGAAGGGTTCGGGCTCAATCTTCTCCATGAGAATGTAGGAAGCCCTTTTCTCACTGGCCTTCAGCTGCTTTAGGGTTTGTGCCATCTCCTCCCCGTACAAGTTGTTTCCTGAAACAGACCACCCCATAGCCGGTTACTCTGGGGATCCCACACTGCTGGGGACTCAAGGCCTATCGAGTATTCTCCAGCTTCTGCAAGGGGCCAAGCTGACCCAATTCTGAGCAAACACAGCTCCTACCCAAATGCTTGGCTCATTAGGGCTGGGTGTTCTATTAGTTCAGTCTAACAAGGCTGCCCTAATGGTTGTCAATGGCACCAGGAATTTTCCTAGTTATGGAAAGAGAGGCAGGATAAGAAAGCCCTTTCAGTGGTACCCTTGATGCATGGTCATCCAGTCTTTGCTTCAACACCCCTGGTAATCTCATTTCCGGGCAGCTCCTTCCTAGACAGTTCTAATTATTGCAGAGTTCTTCACTGCCCTGTAACTTCCATCGTCTTCCAGGACATCTCACTGACACACATATGTGTGAAGAGAATGTATTGGAAGGCAATGATCACATTCCTCCTAAGTCTTTTTCCAGGTATAAAAATCAACCAATCCTTTCAATTCTCCTTTATTTAAGTGGAATTGGAGCCAAGAGACCTGGGTTCAAATTCTACCTCTAACATAGCTCTGACGGTTCCCTCATCTATAAAGTGTAGTGGGTACCTGAGATCAAACCCTAATAGTGAGGATCTAAGGAGATTAATTATGCAAAACACTTTAAAAGGCTATCCATCTGGGGCAGCTAGGTGGCTCAGTGCACAGAAAGCCAGACCTAGAGTTGGGAGATACTGGGTTCAAATCTGAACTTAGACACTTCCTAGCTGTGTGACCCTGGGCAAGTCACTTAACCCCCACTGCCTAGCTCTCACCACGTTTCTGCATTGGAATCAATATTTAGTATTGATTCTAAGATAGAAAGGTTTAAGAAAAAAAACGGCTATACATCCTTTCTTCTTCCTCCTCCTCCAGTGCCTTCGACATTTTGAGCACGTTCCTCTGGACATGAACCTAGTCTGTCTGTCCTCAAAATATGTCTCTAGTATTGGAGGCAGTAAAAGTCAAATCATAAGGACAGAGGACTAACACCTCTGACCACAATGCATATTTTTGTGAAGCCTAAGGTTCCAATGGTTTTTTTGGGGGTGGGGTGGGAGGGGGAGGGTGGTGGTGGTCGTTTTAAAACCCTTACCTTCTGTCCTGGAATCAATGCCATGTATTGATTACAAGTCAGAAGAGTGATAAGGGCTAGGCAATGGGGGTGAAGTGACACAGCTAGGAAGAGTCTGAAGTCAGATCTGAACCCGGGACTTCCCATCTCTAGGCCTATCTACTGAACCATCTAGCTGTCCCAGGCCCAATGTTTTTAGTAGCTTTTTGCACATAGTAAGCTTGTGGTTCCCTACAACCAACCTACAACCTGGCTGCTACAAAGTCATTCCCTGAATGGGCAGAGGTCACTGGCACTAGGAGGGCCCCCTGAAACTCAAGAAAAGTAAATGCAGGGCAAGCAGAAGTGAACTGAAATCCCAGGGAACTCATTTCCCCAAGACAGTATAAGCTGAAGGTATAGACTCAGGCAATGTTTAAATTAATTCCTAAATGGCAGAAACATAAGGGGTTCTATCTATTAAGGGTAATTAGAAGGGCTGAGTGATCTCAAAACTTAAAACTGGCCCTGTCCATGGGCTCAAGAGACAATTCTGGTCCCTAGCAGCTGGAGAAAGCCTCCATCCTATGGGAAGATATGCGGCAAAGTTCTTGTGCCTTCTTGTGCCAGCAGGCAAGGGGGAAACAAGGTCCTGAATCTGGTGACAGGATGGGCCCCTGAGGCATGGAGAGAGGGGTGAGTAGGTCTGCTACATGGATGGTATGGGGGTGCTGCAGGGAAGGGGGAGGGTGTCAGCCAGCACTGGTTAAGGCCTGTGGTCCCGCAGCTTGCTTCCCTCCCTGGAACATCCTGGAGAAAGAGGGACACTGGCCACCTACCTCCACCCTCCCTTTGGGGCTTCAGGACAAATCGGCCTGGGGCAGCGATGGCCTCCATGATAGCACGGTCACCTTCTTCGCCCTGGCATGAGGCAATGGACCCATCATTGGCAGCTGTGGTGTATGGATCTAGGGTGGGGGTGGGAGTGGGGGCCTAGCCAACACTAAGCCAAATACCAAACAGGGCTGGGAGAAGAGCCCAGAACAGAATCTGGCATTGCGCCATCTGAAAGTTAAGTGGTCAGGAATGGAGGAAGGCCAGGGCCAGTGTTCCTTGGGGCTAGCTCAGAGCTGTCCCTCATTCCTCCTGAGACAGCACAGAATGAGCTTCGCGAGGGTGGTTCCTCCTTTCCTGGAACTGGTCCTAGCAGGAGCCCAGCCTCTGTACTCTATGCAATGGGCACAGAAATAGCAACAGCTACAGAAATTCATCATCTGCATAGAGCAGGGGTGACCCTGACTATAGCCCTGCCCTTCACACGGACTAAGACTGACTGTGGCCACAGCTCTCAGAGAAAGGCTGACCCTGACTAGATCTGTCCCACCAAGAGAGGTTAACCCCAATTTATAGCCCTTCCCTCCTTACAAAGGGAGCCTGACCTTGACCCGAGTTCCCTGTCTTTACTATGGAACCTGCCACAAACCCTACCACGAAGAGCACAGCTTTCCCCACCAAATCTTCCTCTTCTTTAGGGGCCAATTCCATCTTAGGAGAGAGAAAAGGCTGGAAGGCTCCCAGTAAAAAAGTTGCTGTGGGTGACTATTTACCACATCCAAGGAGTAGAGGCCTGCAAATGTGGCCCGGAGGCGGGCCACAGCTTCTGGCTGGTCTGGTATCAGGGTCTCCAGCACCCCTGGGCGGCTCAGCTCTTGCTGGACCTTCTTGGTCCCGACCAGCTGAGTGGCTATGTCTGGGCACTTAACAGCACACGACCTCTCCAGGAGCAAGCGTGCTTCCCAGTTCTGCAGCAAGAAGGGAAAAGAATGTTCCAATCTCCCCACTTCTGCCTCAAGACTGCTGTGAAGAGGCAGCTGCTCTGGCTTCACATCCAAGACACTTGGGGAGTCTGTCCCAGCCACCAGAAGCAATGCTGCACATGTGGTTAGCAATCAAGGGCTCAGAAATACTTTGACAGAATCATAGAATATAAGAATGAGCAGGAATTTGTTAAAAGTTCACTTAGGAGGCAACTAGGTGGCTCAATGGATAGAGCTCCAAGCCTGGAGTAGGGGGAGGGGGGCTCTGGGTCCAAATCTAGCTTTAGACACTTTTTAGCTGTGAGACTCTGGGCAAGTCACTTAACCCCCATTGCCTAGTCCTTACCACTCTTCTGCCTTGGAACCAATTGATTCTAAGATAAAAGGCAAGCATTTAAAAAAAAAAAAGCCTATTTAGTCTTCCCTCTATTCTCCTCCTCCTCTTTGTTGTTGTTGTTGTTGTTGTTGTTTTTTAAACTCTTGTACTTCAGTGTATTGTCTCATAGGTGGAAGGTTGGTAAGGGTGGGCACTGGGGGTCAAGTGACTTGCCCAGGGTCACACAGCTGGGAAGTGGCTGAGGCCGGTTTGAACCTAGGACCTCCTGTCTCTAGGCCTGACTCTCACTCCACTGAGCTACCCAGCTGCCCTCGCTCTCCTCCTCCTCTTTGTCATGAGCTATCCCAGCAACAACACACTCTTCATGTCAGTCCTCTTGAATATAAGCCTAACTCTTACACTGATACTTCAATAAGCACAGCCTATTTATAAGGTAGGCAATCCCTGGCACATAGGCCAGATGCAGATCCTTAGATAAGACTCTTCTGGCCGATTTTGTCCCTCAGACTATTCTTTCTAGCTCCCCAAGTGCTTGGTTTCCTTGACATGGAATGTATGTAGCTACCTAAGGAGTTACCCTTTCTCAGTCAGTTCCCTGAGGAATCATCCTTTTTTACCAGACAAAAAATCTTTAGGCACACTCTTCTTTCTAGGCCCAACACCTAGCCCTCCTTCACCTTCCCTCCAACAGGTTTCCCATTTTCTAGACAGTATGACTCAGCCAGATATGGAGGTAAAGGCATTTCAATTGGTTTTCCCTTTCCTCTCCTCCCACATATCTCCCTACAATCTACCCCAATTTATTCAGAAGGCCCTGATAATTCTCTGACGAGCTCGAGGCCTGTAGTAGTTGTCTAGATTTTCCCCATTGCCTATCCTGACAGTCTCCAATCTAAAGCAGGGTTTCCCAACTTTTTCATGGATGTCAGAACTGGAAGAGGCTTTAAAAATTCCCCATCTTAGGAGAAAGGAGAAGGTATTTGCCCAATGTCATAGCAAATCAGTAGAAGAGGAATTAAAATGACATCCTATGTCCTGAAATCCTTTGTATGACAAGCCCTCGATTCTATGTCTGTGTGTGTCACATGAAGTAGGGCCCACTAATAGTCACTGTGAGCCTCAACCCATTCTATGGCACATCTGTAAAAATCTATATGAACCACAGCATGCCTGGGGGACAAATGAGTCCCACCAGTGTCTCAAGTGGCCACAAAAGAGGAACAGAGAAGGCTTTCTGAAAAGATTGCATATGCCTCTGAAGCTGAAGAGGAGAAGGATATTGATACTCAGCTGCTTCAAAGGAGCATGGATGAGGTTATGGATCTTTCAGACTTCATATTAAGGAAGGCAGAGGGAAGGAGATACTTTTTTAGTAGAGAAAGAAAAAGGGCAGGGGAGGCAAAGAAAGCACATAAGGGCCATTTGGCTGTTGGGGGGGGGGAGTAGAAGAACCCCAAGAAGAGGCCCCCTAGGAGCAGAAATGGAGCCAAAGATCAGAGAAAGAACTCCATGTCAATCTGATGCTGAAATTATATGATGCTATGATATGGTGGGGGCGTTGCTGTTAATGGAATAGTGATTTAAACACAAAACACCAACCTGGGGGCTATACTGACTGGGCATATAGCCATCACGGAAGTAAACCACAGCAATCTCCTGGCCATCCCTGGAACACAATGTGAAGAAATCTTTTGTTAAAGTGTAATGATAGTTAAGTGGTTGAACTGTATATAATGTATCTCACATATCAAAAAGAATCTGGCTTCTTAAGAAAGTTAAGTGGCAGTGTCACTTACACAGCAAGAGCCTGGCTAGGAGTTCAGTGGAACTGGCCTAAGTAAACCCTCATGACATTACATGCCTGCCACCTACCCTAGTACATAGGTGAACTAGGGAAAGAAGGGATGCTTCAGGCTTTTCCAGGAGAGCTAGGTTAAGATGAAAAAAAAAACCTAGAGGTACCAAGAACCATGGGAAAAAGGGGGCAGCTGGGTAGCTCAGTGGATTGAGAGCCAGGCCTAGAGACAGGAGGTCCTAGGTTCAAATCTGGCCTCAGGCACTTCCCAGCTGTGTGACCCTGGGCAAGTCACTTGACCCCCATTGCCTACCCTTACCACTCTTCTGCCTTGGAGCCAATACACAGTATTGACTCCAAGACGGAAGGTAAGGGTTTAAAAAAAAAGAACCATGGGAAAAAACAGGAGAGGTAAAAACCAAGGCACTGTGGCTCTCTTAACTGAGCAGGAAAATAGTGTGAGTATGGTGATAAGATGTTGGGACTTTAATACTTGAAGTGCCTAGGCCTAGGATGGGCTGGATCAGGCCTCCCAAGAGAATGCTCAGTCAGTCCTGGTTAAAGGAGCAAAGTACAACCTTCTATACCTGGAAGGAATTTTTTTTCTTTTCCTTTGCTTTACTTAGAACCATTTATTTTATCTATTTAAATTAATGACAAATCTAATTCATTTCAGTTCAACAAACTGCTTCCCATACACAAGATGCTAAGCTGGGTAATGGGGATATAAAGATGATAAACAACCAATCCTCAGAGCTTATAGTCTAATGGGATGGATGATGTGCACACAAAGAAATGATATAAAGGAGAATGTGGGGGGGGCAGATTCATTTTAGTTTGATTACAGTAAATGAGTATTCTTGGTATAAAAATTCTGGTATAACATTTCCTTTGGGCAATCATTAGGGATGAGGGCTTTCTGTAGGGATTCTTGGCTTCCCACTCTTAAAGGTTTCTGCCTAAACAAGTGGCTTAATTAATTCATGAATGAAGAGGGCACATAGTTCAAGGAAAAAACTGGCCTCTCCCAATGCTCAGAGTGCCAGGTACATCCTACATTGGACAGGGCGTCACCTTCCCTTGCCCTCTTCCTCTTGCATGACTGCCTAGACAGGGAGGACAAGAGACAACGTGGGAGTCCATGTGGTAGATATACTGTCCTGGCAGGGTCAGGGAAAGCAATATCAAGGAAAATTTCAGTTAATGGACCAGAATACTATTAGCATTATTGTTCGACTCATTAGAAATTTGCTTTCCTTGGATTCCTTTGTGGCTCACATGCTCTTTCCTACAGAGGGAGAAGTAGATGTGTTCTTTTCAGGGTCCTCTTCATCTTTTCCCACCTTGGAAAGCAGCCCATCTAAGAACTTACAAAAACAACTTCCGGTCTTGGTCCAAAGCTCCTGTTTTAGCAACATCTTCAAACCTTCGACGAATCACATGGATATTCCTGAAAGAAGGCATAGATCAGTGAGAGAAGTCCTGAACTGCTGATGCTGGCAGGGTCCAAAGGGGTCACACTTACCTGGCTAATAGGTCATGTTCTATGTAGTGTTGGTCAAACACATTTCTTTCCTCCTCTTGAGCAATGACAAGAACTAGAGCCCTACACAAAAAGGACACTGGAGTTAAAAAAGATCTCATTTTCTTTTTGTTATACCTCCCTAGTACTTAAGGGGTGACTCATCTTCCCAAACTAAGACATCTTTTAATTCCTATCTTTTGTCACTAAGACATGTATAGTCATTGTCCAGGAGAGATGAGGAAAACTAAGGCCCAGGTTGGAGTTAGATTGTTTCCCAGGCCCTTGTGTGGTTTGCACATCACTTGGGGGAAAAAAAGAATTGAAGGATGGGAGGCAGGAAGAATGCCGTCAGGTTGGGCTGACTGGATAAGTTCTTACCAGGATTAGAAAGGAATGAAGATGGACTGAGGCTGGTACTTCTAGCTGCCTGAGATCTAAGGGAGCTAAAGTATGAGTGCTTGATACTCAGTTATTTGCCTAGATCCTCACCCTGGAATGCTTAGGTGCTTTGGTCTGGGTTGCTGACTCTTTGTTCCCTTGTCTCCTTCTCAAATTCCTGATGCTTATTGCCTGATTCCCAAAACTAGATCCATTACCTGCCTGAACCTATGGGACTTTTCAGAACAAAACAAAACTCCTTACCTTCTGTCTTACAGTCAATTCTAAGTATTGATTCCAAAGAAGAAGAGTGCTTAAGGGTTAGGCAGTTGGGGTTAAGTGACACAGCTAGAAAGTGTGAGAGGCCATAATTGAACCCAGGACCTCCCATCTTTAGGCCTGGCTCTCTATCCACCTAGCTGTCCCCTCTTGGGGACTTTTCTTAGCTGATTCTCCTAGACTTCAAATCCAGACCTTCCTGATTTAGTCACTATTCAAAGGCCTGGCATAATACAGGGAGCATCAGCCTACTGATAGGCCTAAAGATAGGTGCCCAAGAAAGTAAAAACAAGAAGCTTATTACCTCCCCATCCTGTGACAGTCCAAAGATTAGCCGATTAGCCACAGCATTTATCTGATAGCCAAGATGTATGTAGATGTGTTTACCAACATGTTCTCTAGCCATGGTGAAAGCCCCTGGGCTTTTCTCTTTTTAGGAGAGGGAAAGACTGAAAGTCTGATGAGTTCATGGAAATATAGAGGATGGGTAAAGCTGGCATGCCATCTCATCTGACCAAGGAAAAATGTTCTAGCTGTGGAGGTCACTGGCAGGCAGTGGAAAATACCAGGGAAAAAAGAGAGAAATGAGAAGGGAGGAGAGAAAGAAGATAAGGGAACAAATGGAAGAGAAAAGGGGGCTTCTCATGAGTGTTGGGATCACAGGCTGCCTACCTTCCCTTTACAAAGTACTGTTCTCCCAAAAGATGGGTGCTCTTTTATGGAACCAGCCAAAAAATGCAAATATAGACTTCTCCCTAGCTGAGAGTTTATGCAAATGATTTTCTCTTCTTCCTCATGTTTTTTGCTGCCCCTGTCCTTTTATTAGAAGGACAAACAACACAATGCCAAGTCCCAGGCTTATCTTTCTCTTGTTTAGGGCTCTGAAGATACAATTTTAACAAAGTCTTCCAAGTGACAGATTATTTTGAAAAGTCACCTCACCAATAGGAGCCTAAATTTCTGCAACTGTTAAGGCTTCATGAACAATAATTAATAATGGCAATTGTAGAATCAGCACCTGATACTACATAATTCTTATGAAAAGATCATCAGTAGCCAATGTAGGAAATATGTACACCGTTTGGCAACTTAAGTGGTCTAGAAGATAGATGAAAATCACATAAAACAAAAAAATTCAAAATAAAAAGTTCATGTAGGGATCTTTCTACTCTTACTTTGCACATAATTTTAATGAATTTGGATTTCTGGCTTGCTAATTTGAAGCAGTTTAAAAGCAACAAATTCCATGGGCATGGATTCTAAACATAGTCAAATAAATTATAAAAAATAAACAAGATCTTATGGAGCCTAGAGCCCTAGAAAAACATAGCATAAGGACGAGACCTGCATATATGCTACACTGGCACAATGAGAGGAGAGAAGGCAGATTTTTTGCTTTGACTCTGACTGAATCACAGGTATGGGAGGCGGAGATGGGGAGAGAGCCACAGAGATGGAACATGGGAGTTTGTAAACAGACTATGAGATGAGAGACAACTTAATTGTAGTGAAATGGAATATGCAATTCACAGAATCTCAGTTAGAGGCCTGAGAATTCATCTGGCCTAATCCTATCTAAAGAAGAATCCTTTCTACAACAAACTCCCCAAGTGCCAAGGACTCTAGTCTGCTTAAAAACCTACAGGCAGAGGGAACCCAGTGTTTCCTGAAACAAATCACTTCACCTTTGGACAGCTCCCATTGTTACAGTTTTTCCTTAGCCAGAGGTTCAATCTGCTTCTCTGCATTTTCCATCCATTGTTTCTGCCCTCTGTAGTTAAACAGAACAAGTCTAATCTCTCTTCTGCACAGCTAGCTGACTATGTGAAGAGAGTTATGTTTCCATTAAGTCTTCTCTTCTCCAGATTAAACATTCTCATTTCCTTCAAATGA
The DNA here is from genome assembly GCF_016433145.1 of Gracilinanus agilis. Taxonomy (NCBI): domain Eukaryota; kingdom Metazoa; phylum Chordata; class Mammalia; order Didelphimorphia; family Didelphidae; genus Gracilinanus; species Gracilinanus agilis. The sequence continues at coordinate 347,892,032 of NC_058131.1, read as the reverse complement.
TCCTCATGATGTGAATTCAGAGCTATCTGCCATCCTGGTCACTCTCCTCTAGATATTCTTCTGCTCATCAATGTAACTGCCAAAATGTGGCACCCAAAAACGAAGCCAATACTCCACATCTGGTCTACCCAAGAAAGAATATAGTGAGTAGACTATTACTGCCCCAGTCTTAGAACTATTCCTTAGAGAGGTGGAATAAATGAGGCACTGCTGTCTGTATTTGCCACCTTCACAAAACCCAAATAAAGACAATGATCTCCATCTCTCATTCTTACTTGGATGAGCCGTAGAGTTCCCATGCTTTGGCAATACCCAGAGCCAGCCCCTTGCTGGGATTATTAGAGAGGATGTTAGCAGCTTCCTTAGTTTTGCCCAGGACATTAAGGATGTGCCTGTTGGAGGAAAGACAATGGGTTGTCACGTAGACCTGGGGAGCACCTGAGGGTGTAGTTCTGCTTCTCTCTAACTGATCAGCCTGACCTCTCCTTAAAGACATGTCACATCCATACAGTCTGCTGAGTAACTCAAAGTATTTTAGAAATGCAATCCTCTAGGATCCACTGGGAGTCCCACCTCCTCCAGAGATTCTTTCCCGGCAATTCCAGCCCATGGTCTCTTCCTGTTGAAGGGAGATCTACCTCATTGTTCACACTATACACACCCTGGAAGATTATATACTATCTTGCATGAAGTATGAATATAATGTGTTTACTTTTTTCACCCTCCAAGTCAATTAGGTCAGAACTCATCCATCCATGTGAGTGTTATCCTGCAAAGAAGTCCCTTGGGAAGCGGCAACCTGATTTCAGTGAGGCCACTGCTGTTTTGGAAGCTGCTTCCAGAGACGGCCCAAAGTCCTTTCTTTGGGAACAGCCTCAACAGTAGCAAATCTTTGTCCTCGGAAGGTAGAAATGGCCAAAATATATGTTGAGTTGATTCTAGTGAATAAGGTGGATCAATCATTCCTATTTGGGGCCAGAAATGAGTTGTGATTATAAATTAAACAAACAAGAGAATGTAGGTAATGTATTTTCTAAACTTTGAAGTTTGGAAAAAAAGAAACTTTGAAGTTTGGAGCTCTGTAAATGGCAGTTGCTTTTATAACTTAGGGAACAAGGCTAATTTCTCTCATTAGACAACTTGTAACTTGACACTGAAGGCAATTACTAAGGAAGAGTTCCAAGATGTTTTGATTTGAAATAAGTGCAGAGTGTCCTATGGGAGATAGTGTGTTTGCAGGACAACACTCCTTCAGGAGTATGGCTCTGGAGGGTTTGGGAGGACAATCATCTCCTGGTCATACCACTAAATGGCATCTCTTAAATTTAGCTTGTGTTTCGTTTTCCCCAGCAGACTGCAAACTTGTTAAGTCAGGAACAGTGGCTTCTCTTGTGCTTCCACAGGGTGTTGAATACGGCTAGGCACAGAGCAGTCCAGTCAATACAGACTTATAGAAACAAACTCAATTCTGAAAATTTCACTCTGAACTATAAGTGAGATTTAAGAGCTGGAAATCCTGAAGCCCAGGCCTACTTTTGTAAGCCAAGGTAGTGATCTTTTTCCCCAGGTGTGACTGAAACTCTCTCATTACACAGCCAGTGCTCTCTGCCTACAGCAGGTTGGGTCTTATAGCCCTTTGGGATGGAGACACCTTAGGGCTGCCTCATGGCCTGAGAAAGTCTGGCCTAGAAGTAGCTGTATATCAAGGGCTCACCGATGCACAGCTGGGGTCTTGGAGGAGAGGCCCCCAAAGCTGGCAGAAATGGTGTTGATCTCGATTTGTTTCAGGACCGGGGGGCCATCTGCACTGCGGTTAAACATGTAATCAGAGCGATTCAGTCCTAGAAACACCGTCTGCAGGAGGGAAGACAAAACGCCAAGGACGGCTGTCACCAGGGATTTGTGTGGGCGCCGTCAGCAAGCAAGGGACTCAGACCTGTTTCCATGGGGGGAAGAGGAAATTTCCAGGGGCTGCATCATTATAGAACAAATCATAAAGGATCTACCAGAGACCCCAAGGGAGCTCATTAGTCCTTTTTGAATCCATTGAGACAACTTATCTCTTCCTCCCTATCATCTTTACCAGATAAATTCAAATAAGCTCCAATACCCAGGAAAAGAAGCCACGTAAGCCAACGCTCATAGTGTGTGAGTGGAAGGGTGGGGATGATACAGGGGCAGGTAGGGGAGTTACCTGGGCAATGCCCTCTTTCAGGACTTGTTTGTAGATGTCAAAGAGCTGTGCGACGAAGTCATCTATTTTAATGGTGCTAGAAGAGAAGTAGAAAGCAGAAGTCACTTACCATAGAGTAAATATCGACTACAGTCTTTTTCCTATTTCCATCAGTGATCCTTCCCCAACACAGGGCTTTTCATGTAAAGGATCATTCTCATGGGAGGTATCTCATCCTAGATCTCAGGGAAACAAAAATGTCCAAAGTGTTGCTCTGCCCTCAGAGGAACAGAGAAGAAGCAACCCTTGCCTTCATGAAAGAGACATTATTCTGTTTGTCTGAACTCCTATAGCCTGCCCAGACTCATCTTTCCAGGACCTGGACAATCTAGGAAAGTTAGGGTGCTAGAAAGGGTTAGTTAGGGAAGCAGAAACATGTGGCGGAGAATAAAACCATTACAGTAAGAATGTCCATATTAACTAGAGTGGAACTATATTTCTATCTACTTAAAAGCCACAAAAGCCTTTGATTCACACAAGGTCAAACCCTCCCAGTTTTGGGGAATGAAGACAAGTTCTTTCCTCCTGCCCCTTGGGAGAAAAGGAGAGAGACTCATAGGAGAAAAAAGGGTCAGCTTGCTCTCAGGGCCATGACATTACACAATGAACCCTGGGGTTGGCTAGGCATGGGCCTGGGGCTGTACTTAAGGGTGGTAGGCTATATAAAGCAGCAGCTGGGAGAGCAGGAGTCATAAAGCAGGGCATTTCTTAATTGGAGTGAAGACAAGCAAATCTAGTTGAAAATATTGGTTGTCATTTGCACCTGACCTGATTCCAAATGGAAATGCCAGTCTTCAAAATAAGAAGTCAGTAGCCCATCTCAAATCACAGGTCCCACCCCATTCCCTGCCCATCTCTCTCTCCTGGCCTTTGTGTTTCCCACCTAGAATCCCTGGTACCTGCAGAGTGTCTGTTCCAAGAAGGCCGAGTTCTGGCTAACTGTGTCCACGAGGAGATTGAAGTCTGTTTGCACAGCATAGGCTTGTTCAAGAAGCTCTCTGGGTACTGCGGAGGGGAACAATGTGAAGGGGGCATAACTTACAATCTAAACAGGAAAAGATGACAGAAGATAAAACAACTTGTTAGCTTTTCAGCCAGGCTTATTATTAGCCTTTCTACACACATGGATTTGATGCAGGAAGCAGAAATGCCGCATGTGCAAGCAGGACCACCACCAAGCCAAGATTTTCTCAAAGCTCTAGTTTTCTGACCAATAGAAAATATTCTGAGGGTCTTGTTTTATAATAAGATATTCCAACCACAATCAGTCTAAACTCAGAAACAATTGACATACACTAAAAACCACTGTCACCCAACCATGCACCATGGTACCCATATCTCTAGGCAGCTAGGTGGCGCCATAGTGCACAGAGCACTGGGTCTAGAGTCAGGAAGATGAATCTTCCGAGTTCAAATCTGACCTCAGACATGTCCTTATTAGCAGTGTGACCTGGGGCAAATCACTTAACCCCATTAGCCTCAGTTTCCTCATCTGTAAAATGAGCTAAAGAAAGAAATGGCAAGTTACTCCAGTTATTTTTGCCCAAAACATCCCAAATGGGTTCACAAAGGGGTAGACATGCCTGAAAATGACTGCACAAATAACAAACCCACATCTTTGGGCTTCTATTTCTGAACTATATTTCAGACCCTGGTCCACTGAGGAGCTAGCCCTTTAAGATCTTGAAACAGCATCAATGACCACATCCTCCTAAGCTTTCACACCTACAGTGATCTCCAAAGTGATCTCAAAGTATAGGAGAGGGTAGGAAGGGACACGGTCTCCTCACAGTGGGAAAAACATAACCTAACCAGTCCTGGGCACCAGCAGCAGCTGTGCAGACAAACATCTAGCAACCCTGCTCCCACTGATCCCAGCCTTCCCACCTCCTGTTCCTCATTACCACAGGGACAGGTTCTCTCCATAGAAGCTGGTGAGTAAACCCCTTTCCTGCCCCGTACCCCCCAACACAAATATTCATGAATTCAGATTTTAGTGGCAAAGAATGATGAGCAGATACAAAGAGGCTTCCCACTCCTCATTCCAATCTCCCCATCTGTCTTAGGCACAGCAAACATCTGTCTAGTCCACTATCCAGGTTTCCCAGCTTCGATTGCTCCTTGTCTCTCTCACCCCACCTCTGGTCTTTGCTGGCTGTGTCTGGTCTGCTTTTTCAGGTTCTTGCCTGGCCCTGCTGCTTTCCAGACTCAGCTTCACTGGCTCAGTACTTAGTCTGCTCCCCTGGTTTCTCAACTTCAGACTTATGCCAGGGCCATCCTTTTGCTCTCCTGACTTTGCCCTTTATATCCTGTCCCTGCCCCTTCAGGTTCACTAAACGTTCCCTAGGAAAAGGAGCCCTGGTTACTAAGGCAATGTTCAAGGCTTAGGGGCATCACCTAAGGAGGGCCCACATAGTCAGAGAACGTGAGAATATATTATCTGGAGTTCCCATATCTATGAACAATCACAAGCAATGTCAACAGCAAATATCCAGTCTCTAGTCTCCAACTGATCCCTGTCTAGGAATAAGAATCAGGGGGCTGAGATACTCTTACATAAAACCAAATACTGGGAGCCATCATGGGTCAACCAGCTCCAGGCACTATGCTCTCATCACAGTCACCCAACTCAGTTGAGTTCCCCTCATTGGGGTTCACCAGCAAATAGATGCCCATATACAAGCCATGCTTAGTGGCCTGTATGCTGGCTCAAGCTGCTCAAAGAAGAGGTTTCCATTTCATCAAGAGCCTCTAGTCATTCTAGGACTTCTGGTGGCCTTGGGTCCAGTGGACACTACATTAGCACATGCAAAGTCTTTGCCCCAGAAAAGGATCCTACCAGTCAGGAAAATGGAAGGTCTCTGAGAGCTCCTACTCATCCTCTGCACCTGCAGGCCACATTATCTTTCAACTTTGTAATTCACCTCTCCCATCTCACACTCATGACATCATTCTTCTTCCTGAAGACATTCACCAGAAGGGCCCATCTTTTCCTTTTGCCTTGGTCTTCCCATGGCCACCAAAAGTAGGCCTACCCATTCTCTTCTTCAAAAACGATTTGCTTCTATAGCCTCTCAAGCTCATTGGCTTGAATTTCCACTCCCAGATCATCTGTCACTTCTGAAACTTCTATTTCTATTTTGCAAATGCAAGAAAAGCTCATTTCTACTTATCACTCTGAAACTGGTAGAAAGACTGACCACACCAACCAAACTTTCAAGCAGTATCTGATGCTACATGATCTTATCACCTGCGTAACCAGGTCACCTTGTTGCCTAGGTTTTGTTATAACACTAATCACTCATCTAAACTACCTTTTCTATAATAAATGATGGCTTTGATTTCTTGTACTTCCTAGATTCCATTTCTCCCCTACACTCAAGTATGCCATGGACATTTCTAGAAGGAACTAGAGATGACTAGAACAATCTAAAAGCTCTTTCCAAGGAGCCTATAAATATTATTCTGTTTCTCTAGGGAATTCTCTCCAGATAAGATAACAGATATGGTTCTCCACCTATAGTTTGCTTGAAATAGTTCTTCCCTCCGGACAACAGAGAACTATTCCCTCTAGGAGGGACCCCTCCCAATGCTAAAAGTGGTAAATAAGATGACCTCTGGCCTTCAACCACCTACCTCCCTTCATGTCCAATCTAGCTCTGTTTCCTACCAGCACCTGCTTTGACCTAACTCCCCCCACAAGATGCCCTTCTAGTATTAAATGAATAAGAACAAGACCTGGGCCATTAAGGTCTCTTGCTGCAGCTATGATTCAATTCAACAAATATTTATGAAGTACCTACAATTTATATTTGTACTATATTTATATTTGTACTATCTGTCCACCTAGAAAGGTTGTTATTTGAAGGATTAAACATAAGAACTAGTATAGTGCCTCCACACTTCCAAATTTCCATGGCTACTAGCCAAACAAATGTTGACTCTTAAATTCCCAGGAAGCATCCAACCCTCAGGGGAGAGGGAATAAAAATTTATTGGTACCTACTATGTCCAGGTGCTTTTATCTCATTTGATCCTATGAAGCAGGTGCTAGTATTATTTCCATTTTAAAGTTGAGGAAACTGATGCTGAGTGTTAAATGACTTGCTCAGGATCACACATCTCATATGTTTCTGAGGCTGAGTTTGAACTTGGCTATTCCTGACTCCAGGATCAGGGTTCTCTTACCGTACGTTGGCTACCCAGATCCATTAAGGCAGTGGTTCCCAAACTTTTTTGGTCTACTGCCCCCTTTCCAGAAAAAATATTACTTAGCGCCCCCTGTCACATACTATCACTACCCCCTTACAGTTATTCACCACCCCCAAATGCACCTGTGGCCATCACTGCCCCACTGGATCGCTGCAGCACCCATCAGGGGGCGGTGGCACCCACTTTGGGAATCACTGCATTAAGGCATTGGTACTTCATCCAAACAGCCCAGTCAATGGATAACAAATCTCTGCCCATTTATTGCTCAAACTTCCTGAATTTTTTTTCCTGATTCTATAGATTGGGATTCTGCTCATACCTGCATTTATTGACTTTTTGCTCTGTCAGCTTCTCAAGCCTTTCAATTCCTAACTTATATCATAATTATGCTTTTGTCCATCATTCTGCTTTCAGGCCCTGTCCTACCTTTTGCCCCATTCTGGGCAGGTATCTCCAACACAAGTGTTTATGATTCACTAATAGCTCCCTACTGCTCTTGGTGTCCCATGGGCAATGAGCTCTTTTCAATTGGGTCAGTTTGTTGCTGCTCCCTGCTGGCCCTGGAGAACTCTGTGACCCTGAAAACCTTTGTACAGCCCATTAACTTTCTATGTACTAGTTCCCCATTTCAGTCTATGATTGCTGCCTCTCTCCCCAGGATCCCTAAAAATGTCCCAAGTCTCTCTTATGCTCTAAGAGGAGTAGGGAGGAGGCTTCTTGATCCCACTGCTAGGATTTTAGAAGAGAAACACAGGACAAGTTGGAACTCAGAATGGATAACAGAATTAATGTTCAGGATAGGCTGGTTCCCAAGTCAATCTAGAAAAGCTCATACTGAACCTATTACTAGTTGAACTCTCCTATTAATATCACATCTATGCAAAAAAATATTCCTTGTTCCAAATGACAAGTTTATAACTATTTTCTGGAAAAGTATATTCGTGGAGCAGCTAGGTGACTCAGTGGATAGACAGCCAGGCCTAGAGAGTGAAAGGTTCTGGGTTCAAATTTGACCTCAGACACTTCCGGGCTGTGTGACCCTGGGCTAGTCACTTAACTCCAAATACCTAGCCCTTACTGCTCTTCTGCTTTGGAATCAAAACTCAGTACTGATTCTATGAGAGAAAGTAAAGGTTAAAAAAAATAATAAACAAAACTCAAGAAATATGAGTAAAATTTTATTTTAGAAATATGAGAGAATTAGGGCAGCGAGGTGGCTCAATGGGTAGAGCACCAGACCTAGAGTTAGGAGGACAGACCTGGGTTCAAATCTGGTCTCAGATACTTCCTAGTCATGTGATCCTGAACAAATCACTTACCTCCAATTGCCTACCCTTTACTACTCTTCTGCCTTGGTACTGATACTTCTAATACAGAAGGTAAGGATTTTTTTTTGGGGAAAAGGTATATTTACAATTTGGAGATTATCTGTACTAGTAAGAACTAATAAGGCCTTACAGCCATAGTGGTAAACCTATGGCACATGTGCCTGACCTCACCCCAGCACAGGGTTCAACAGAGTTCATTACTAGAAAGCCAGGGGGATGTAGGGCTGGACTGCTCCCCTCCCCCTCTCCACAGACTCCTGAGGACATTTCTTATAACCCCACCTCTCTAAAAGGTTCCCCACCACTGCCTTATAGAATAATTCATAAAGCTTAAGGATTTTAGCATTGGAATGAATGCACATTAGCTGTTATTTAAGAGTAAAGAATTTGGCATCAGCCTACAAAGAATACTGAGCTGAGGCATTTTATTAGGAAAAGTTTTTTGTGTTTGTTTTTTTAAGTATTTCAGTTTTACAGGGTAACTCTGGAATTTAACTCTGGAATAAGCACTAATTTATGAGAATTACATAGAACTTTCTCATCTTTAAAATTCTGCTTGAAACCTACTATTCCCAGATGTGTTCTGTCATGCCCCAAATACTTCCAATACAACTCCTGTACTCCCACACATAGCTGCTATTGTTTACAGTACAATCTCTATACAAATGAATGGGCTGGCATGCACAAATATACACATATATCCCCTATCCTAAAGTCAGTTAACTTTCAACAGGAATAACAGAGGCCCTTATCCATAGATCAATGTTTGCTGACTGACTGGAGAAATGGAATGGAGGAATGAAAGTCTTGTTCTGCTATGGCTTTTTTACAAGTAATTTAGAGAGGGAACTAGCTAGATGGCTCGGTGATTGAGAGCTAGATCTAGAGATTAGAGGTCCTGGGTTCAAATTTGGCCTCAGACATTTTCTAGCTGTGTGACCCTGAGCAAGTCACTTAACCCCCATTGCCAAGCCCTTACCTCTCTTCTGCTGTGGAACCAATACTGATCCTAAGACTGAAGGTAAAATTTAAAAACAAAACATGTAGTTCAGAGAAACTCTAAGTCTTGCAACTGGAAGCAACCAGCAGCTTCCCCATCTGCAAAGCAGGCAACATTCTCATTCCTCCCCCCCAGGCAAAACTCAGTGCAGCTTACATTAGAGGAGCTGGGTTCCTGCTTGGTCCTCATCAGCACACCCTCCATCAAGGCCTTGTCCACTGCCTGCTGGGCCAGCTCTTCTAGCTGCTGGTCATCCTGCAGAATGCTTTCCCAGCTGGTCGTCATCACCCCGACTAGGACAGGCAAGTGACAAAGTTACAAAGAGGCTGCCCAGAGAGCAAACAACCCTTTGTATAACCTAGCTTCCATGGAGGCAGTGTGATGTGCTTAAACAGCGTTGGATTTGGAGGGGGTTGGAATCCCTGATCTTCCTGTCAGTTTTGCTATTAAAAAAGAAGCTCTAACTCCCCTAATTGGAGCATGCTTTGCCAGCCACTGAATTGTGAACTCATCACAGTGACCAGGAGGCAGGCTTTCCACAATCCTGCCCTGAGGCAGATGATGGGAGCCATGCCCAGGCCTGCTTCATAGTAAAGTCAGACATGTTGTGGACCACACCTCTCTGGTAACAGTTTGGTATTGGGTAACAGTTCTCACACCAGGCTTGTACAGCTAGGACCACTTAGGATGTCCGTGTTGCCTTGGGTTTTCAAGTGGATGGAAGCTGGGGCCTCATACTGAACCAAATATGCCTTCATTCAGGGAATTATGCAAATGAGCTGATTCAGTGGTTTTAGAAAACAGTTTAATTGGAACTAAACAGCAGAGTTACTGTTCAGGGACTCAAATGGTTTTAGAAAGTGTATAAGCTTCAAAGGTCTGGATAGAAAGGACCTGGATCTATGATTTTACTGGTATTGTAACTCGAAAGTGAAGAAGCTCCTTTTATACACAGGTGTGGGGGGTGAGGGGAAGGGAGAGAAAAGGAGACAGAGAGGCAGAGGTAGACCACAGAGGGAGAAAAGAAAAGAAAGAGAAAGAAAAAAATATGAGGGAGAATACTTTGGTAAGAAAAATGCCTAGTGTACAGGACAATAGATATTCAGTTTAGTTAATGAGTATGGTTTCTTCCGGTTCCCTTAAGGCAGCGGTTGGCAACGTATGGCTCTCGAGCCATATCTGGCTCTTTTGAGGGCCAAATATGGCTTTCTGCAGGAGCCATAAAGTCCATTTTTTTTCAGGCACTGTTACAGGAGCGCGCACTGTGAGCACTGTACGGCTCTCATGAAATTACATTTTAAAAAATGTGGCGTTTATGGCTCTCACGGCCAAAAAGGTTGCTGACCTCTGCCTTAAAGGTTTGGTTTCCAATTAATAAGAATAAAACCTTAAGGTCCACAAAGCAGTTCCCACATACCCTTAAACCAACCAAAAAAAAATTTTTTTTACTAGATGGGTAGGTATTATAAGTATCACTCAAATTTTACCAAGGTAGAGTAATTTGAAGACTTCACAAAGCTACTAAGTGTCAGTGTTCATTCAAAAGCTTAAAATAAGTTTTTAAATCCTTACCTTTTGTCTTTGAGTGGATACTAAGTATCAGGTCCAAGGCAGAAGAATGGTGAGGACTAGGCAATTGAGGTTAAGTGACTTGCATAGGGTCACATATCTAGGACTTGTCTGAGGTTCCATTTGAACCCAGGTCTTTCCATCTCTAGGCCTGGCTCTCTATCCACTGTGCTACCTAGCTACCCATATCTTATGTTATTTCTAGTATGTAAACTCCTTGAGGGAAGGGTCTTTTTTGGTCTTTGTTTTCTAGGGGTGAAGTGGGGGGCACTATGGAGTAGCAGACCAAGAACTGGCCTCATATACTGGCTCTGCAGGCCTCAAGGGCAAATCTAATACTTTTAAGTTCCAGATGAGTTGCAGAGTTGCCATCAGAAATGAAATTTCCATTGTGGGAATTCCCTGTAGAAATCATAGTTCTAGACCCTCCAATTTCCCCACTCCTCTTAAAAACAGGTCAGGAACTCTCGATACCAAAGACAAAAATGGAACAAATATTTCAGAGCAGGGGAAGGGAAAATACCAAATTAAACTACCTTGTCTAGACAATGACCTGCAGTTAGACGAACAGATTTGAATTTGGGCTTCCTGACTCTAAGCCATGAATAACAGCATCACATTTCTATAGGGTTTTTAAGGTTTAAAAGGCTGTCTCCCTACTGTGGAAGAATAAAAGGATTATTCTTCAGATTTCTCTTAGCACTTTGCCTGGCACTCCTCTGCTAGAGTCCTACTAGAAATTATGACATTTATCTTGATATCCATGCCTCATCTTTTGTTTTCACCCCCTTTTCTACCTCCTAGCCTCCACATCAGACTCCATAGGGACAGCAAAGTGACTCAGTGGCCTAAAAATGGGAAGTCCTTTCTAGCTGTGTGACCCTGAGTGAGTCACTTAACCCCATTACCTAGCCCTAATCACTCTTCTGCCTTTGAACCAATTCATGGTATGGATTCTGAGACAGAAGGCAAGGGTTTCATGAATTAATTTTTTACCAATTACATGTAATAACAAATTTCCACATATATTTTCCAAAATGATATAATCCAAATTGTCTCCCTCCCTTCTTCCCTCCCCCTTCCCGGAGGTGGCAAACAAGGTAAAGGTTTAAAAAAAAACAAACAAAAAAAACGTGGTAGGAGCACAGAAGCATGAACCAAGTGCCCTTTTTGGTCATGAGACAGGATTTAGAGTTGAAAGTAGCCTCAAATAGGACTACCTAGTCAAAACTGTATATCATTTGATTTTTAGAATAGAAAACTAGGTTCCACAGTAAGAAAGAAGTGATTTGCACATAGCAAAAGCAAGATTTGAACTCTGATCTTGATTTCAAATCCTGAGCTCTTCCCTGGGAGCCTAGGTACACTGAAGTCCCCATTGTGGGAAGAAGCTGCTGGACACTCCAGTGGATGGAGCTGGGGAAGAGAGAGGGATAGAAGAAGAAACTGGGAGAGTGGAAGGGGGTGAAAAGAGGAAGGCGGGTATAGGGAGAAGTAGAAAAGAGGGGAAAGGATAGAAAAAGGAGAGGGAAGGAAGAGGAGGGGAAAGGGGGGAGAATGGAGTAAAAGAGGGGAAAGGAGGGAAAGGGAAAGGAGGAAGAAGGGTGGGGAGGAGGAAAGGGGTGGTCCTAAGCAAGGGGCGTGGATCTCCTCGGGTTCAAAGCTCCACGGCTGCCTCCGGGGACCTTAGATCGAGGAAGCTACAGCCCAGTCCTCCATCCAGGCCCAGGAGCTTCTCCCTTCCCCCATGCGAGCCCAGATTAGGGCCGCGCGCCTGCTCCGCCAAAGCGGGTGGACCCGTGACCGTCCTTCCCTCCCTCCCGCCCCACTTCCCCCGGTCTAGCCGAGCTGGCGGCGGCCCCTCCCCGCTCTCTAGGAGAAGTCTCCGGGAGCATGTCCCTCATAGGCCACCGTCCCAGGCGTCTTCTCACTTACCCGAACGTTCGCACAGGCCAGGCCACAGCAACTTGGCTCCAAGCGCCGCTCCAGGGTGGGAGGCCTCCTAGCCCTGGAAGGGAGGGGAGGAGCAGAGAAGAGGTCGGAGCACGAAAGAGGCGGGGCCGTGAAGCATGAGTCTGCGCACTAGGTAGTGCTGGGGAGATGGGGAGCTAAAACTGGGGGATAAAGGTTAGTCACAGAAAAGGTGCTGGAAGGCGGCCGGGAAGAGACGTTTGCTGGGAGTGGAGAGGCAGGGAGGGAGGGCAGGTTACCTTGCGGACCGTAAGGCGGGGCTGGGACCTTTGGGTGCGCACGCATGCCACAGCTTGCCCCAGGCTTGGCGCCACGCGCTGCTCTGGATCCCCGCGGTGATGTAATGGAGCTCCTCTGTTGGAATCTGTTCCTGGAGGCTCCCAGGACCGGAGTTCAAACCTTATCCCCTTGCCCCTTACTAGCAGTATGACCTTGGGCAAGTTGCTTTTCCGCTCCTTGCCTTAGTTTCTTTTTTTTCTTTTTCTTTTGAATATTTCCCCATAGTTACATTTTTCATGTTCTTTCCCTCTCCCCCAAATCCCCCTAACCTCCCCTTAGCCGAGGCACAATTCCACTGGGTTTTACGCGTATCATTAAGACCTAATTCCATTTTATTGATAGTTAGACTAGAGTTATCATTTAGTGTCTTCATCCCCAATAATATCCCCATCAGCCCATGTGTTCAATCAGTTGTTTTTCTCCTGTGTTTCTCCTCCCACAGTTCTTTCTCTGAATGTGGCTAGTTTTCTTTCTCATAAGTTCCTCAGCCTTGCTCTGGATCCTTGCATTGCTGCTAGTAGAGAAGTCCCTTATGTTCGATTGTACCACAGTGTATCAGCCTCTGTGTATAATGTTCTCCTGGTTCTGCTCCTTTCACTCTGCATCAATTCCTGGAGGTCATTTCAGGTCACATGGAATTCCTCCAGTTCTTTATTCCTTTTAACACAATATTATTCCATCACCAACAGATACCACAATTTGTTAAGCCAATTCCCCAATTGAAGGACATTCTCTCATTTTCCAATTTTTTGCCACCATAAAGAGCAGGGTTATAAATATTTTTGTACAAGTCTTTTTCCTTATTATCTCTTTGGGGTATAAACCAAGCAGTGCTATGGCTGGATCAAAACTTGCCTTAGTTTCTTGCTCTATAAATGATCGATTGGGATTAGGTGACTTCCACCATCCTTTCTGATGGGATTAGCAGAAAGGCCTCCTCCACTTTCCTCTTCATTCCCCCCCCCCAATGCCACCTTCCCAGGTACCAGCTGATGAAGACTGGGCTTAGAAATTTTTCTGAGATCATCAGCATTCTGAAAAGCAATATCATAATGCAAAAAATAAGAGTTGGAGGGAACTTAAGACACCACCTGCCATATATAGAAGGTAGAGAGTATGGAGTGTTCCAGGAGGATCAGCATTTCTGGTGAGAGGGTTTGCCAAGCTCTTTTCAAGGCCACTCAACCACTTTTTGGTAAATACCTGTCACCCAATTCTTACTTGTGGCTCCAAGCGGTGGACTGGCCTCAAACCCAAGTGAGTTAGGGAGAATGTCTGCCCCAAACATTGAAGACTGGAATGCCCATCTGGAATGGGCAGATGAGAACAATTTGTTCCAAAAGTCATGAAGCCAGCTGATACCAGCAATGTGGAGAGCTTAGAACTTTGTCACTGAAGATGCCAAGGGCCCCCACTGCATCCCAGACCAACCCAGTCATCTTGATTTTTGTCTTGTAATTGGACTTGCATGAATCTGGAAGAGAAAGTGAAGCTGCCATCTATGCAGTTCAGCCTCACTTGAATCCAATTCACGAGCAAGTGGAGGCATCATCCTGTGATATCGATGGGCTTCCTCCAAAGGAAGAACTAATAATATAGGAGGTACAGAGAAGGCTTTGTCCAAGGTGACATGGAGTTATTAGCAGAATATATGCCCCCCCCAAGTAAAAACAGAAGAAAAACAACTGCTTGATCACATGACTCAATGGGGATATGATTGGGGATGTAGGACTCTAAATGATCATCCTAATGCAAATATTAATAATATGGAAATAGGTCTTGATCAGTGACACGTGTAAAACCCAGTAGAATTGCTCATTGGCTATGGGAGGGGGGTGTGAGGAGGGGAGGGAATGAACATGAATCATGGAACCATGGAAAAATATTCTAAATTAACTAAATAAAATTAAAAAAAATATATATATATATATATGCCCTCTAAACCACCACTTTTCTTACTTTCTCATTTGTGGTACCATTTTCCTCATATAGGATTGTAGATTTAGAGTTTAAAAGTGTTTTAGAAGAATTCCAACTCCTCAGTTTTACAGATGAAGAAACTTGAGGCTCATGAGGTTATGACTTTGACATAATTAATAAAGGGCAAGGCTGGGCTTGGCAGCAAGGACTCTTGACTCCAGTTGCAACATTCTTTCCATTGCCCATGCTGCCTCTGTTTATGTTATCTTATTACATACTCTTATATTCTAATTGTTCACAAACATGTTATATAAAGAGCAACTAGGTGGTTTAATGGATTGAGTGCTTAGGGTCCTGATTTCAAATTTGGCCTCTGACACTTCCTAGCTGGGTGACACAAGTCACTTAACCCCAACTGCCTAATCCTTACTGCTCTTCTGTCTTAGAATTGATACTAAGACAGAAGGTAAAGGAAGTAACCAGGTCCTCTACATTCCCCCAGTTCCTATCATGACCTTATAAAAATGGACAGTATGACTTGCGTTTAAATATTGAATAAATAAATGAATGAGATGAAGTGGGAAGGAAAGAACAGGGAAAAGAGCCACAGTTGGGGAAGGTTTGAAATGAATAGATTTGGGGGTCTTAATTGACTTTGCATGGACTTCCGAAATTGTTTGGTGCTTCCAAACAAGTCTTAGACCCATTTCAAATCATAAAAATTAGCTGATAGAGGGTACCTCAAAATCACAACTCCCATTTTATATTGCAAACAGGCATGTTGCTTACAAGGTATATATTAGTAACATTATTTTATTTTTACAATTTCATTGATCAAGGATTTATTTGGTGTGCTAGGCATGGTGGCATGCTAGAGAAGAAAATCTTGGAATTGGCCCACAGGGAGTTTATAATTCCTAAATAGTAAGTGTAGCTCATAGTTTACATTTATACAGTTCTTCAAATACGTTACGTATTTGTTGAGGTACAGTGTTTCCACAGGGCCTGCCAATACCAAGACACTTTACAGTTGGCTTTGGTGTCAGCATGACCCAAATTCATTTGACTGAAGATGTGACACCAGACATCAGGGATGGCAAGAGGAGCTTGAAGAAAGGGAAGAAAAAGAAACAGTAGCCAGGGTTACCATAAAGCTATGCCTGCCTTCTCCACCACCTGATTTTTCAGTGCTTGATTTTTTTTTTTTTTAACATTTTAGTATTATTCAGAGACAGAAGAACAGCAAGGGCTAGAAAATTGGGTTTAACTAAGTTGCCCAGGTTACTCAGCTAGGAAATGTCTAAGGCCAGATTTGACCTCAGGTCCACTTGATCCAGGCCTGGTGCTCTATCCACTCAATGCTGCTCCTCAATGCTAGATTTTTGACAAGTGGCATCTCTATGATATTGTTAGCCTTTGAGATATGTAAGAAGCACTCCTTTTGAAGGCTGGTGTTGCAGAGATACTCATTTGAGACAGAACAATCTAGAATTTGGGAGCCTCTGGGACCATAGAGTCAAGGGTTGGGCTGTCTGATTCTCCCATTTAGCCTTGACCAACAGAATCACCAAAAGCCTTTTTATTACTTCTCAATCCCAGTGTGAATAGCCCATTGTGAGTTACCTGTTTATGGCATGCCTGCTCCCACTTCCCTGGGAGATGAGAAATTTATTAAAAGATTTGAAACTGTGAGGCTGTCTTTTTCTCACAATTTATTTTTTCCTCTGAGTTAGTTCAAGCTGTCAATCTCCTATGAAGTATTGTGCATAGCCAGTGCAGAAAGACCTATATAAACTCAGACAATGGACTCTGAGCCCATTTGAACCTTTTGGCTGAATTTTTTGCTACATGATTGTGCATACAAGACAAACTCTAAGTGAACACCACATTACAATGTGATATTTGCGTATCCTCCGTATGTGCCCCTTCCAAGTGCATATTACACGTGGGAATGACATCAAGGTCAAACTACTTTTCTTCTAATGTCATTAAATATCTTTGCTTTGAACTAATTGTGTCCTCTGGCATACACTTAGTTAAAGGACACTGGTGAAAAGATGGGGATCCATCAATAACTTGACTACAGAGTAACCTTATCTGGGGGAATCCTTTTGTAAATTGGAAAGTATCCCCAAGAACTACATAATTATTGCAGGAAAAATAACAAGGATAAAGCACAGATGATGTAGGTTACAAAGATTTGGATTTCAAAATCTTTCAACCCAGGTATAATAATAGCATGGTAATATCCTCCACTCCCAACCCCATAGTACAGCTTTCATCTCCTCCCCTGTCCAAACTGAGCCTGGGTAGGAGACAGAGTTGCAAATCACCCATGAATCAATCTTGTCAGGGGAACAATGGGTAAACAGTTCCAGTGCTGCTCATTCTAGCATCAGTTTCTAAGGCTCCTTCATACATCCAACCTCTTTGTTCCTCAGTTTCTCAACTGAAAAATGGGAATATTTTCATGCTACCTAACTCAAGGTTGTTATGAGGAAAGAAGTACTTTGTAAATTTTGAAAGCATGATAGAAATATGAGTCATTGTTAATGACATTCAAGGTTTTAAAATTGCCTTGGACACTGAGAGATTATATGATTTGATGAGGTGGGTCACACTGCCAGATCTTCACTGGTTAAGTGTTTCTTAGTTGGGAATTCCCAATATCAATTAAATTACTGATCTGTTTGTTATTGTTCTATTCTTTTAGTAATGTCTGATGCTTCATGACCCCATTTGAGATTTTCCTGACAAAGATAACTAGAGTAGTTTGTCATTCCTTTCTCCAGGTCATTTTCCAGATGAGGAAACTGAGGCAAACAGAGGGTAAGTGACTTGATCAGGATCACACAGTAAGTATCTGAGGCTGGATTTGAATTCCTGTCTTCCTGACTTCAGGCCTGACCCTGTATACACTATCCTACCTTAAATGCTCCAAAATCACTGATCTAGACCTAATAAAACAAGTTTTGGTAGATAACTTGGCTCTATAAGTCTACAGAGCAGGTCTTCAAGCAGAAAGAGCAATTTCTTTACTAGGGATTGAAGTCTACAGTGTGTGTAGCACTTGCACATACAGAAATAGGAATATAAAATCACAGTTTTGTGCCAGAATATACAATAGTAAGAAGAAAATATAAAAACCTCAGAATCTCAGTGGTAGAAGAGACCTCAAGAGGGCATCTGTTTCAGAGCAGGAAGCTACTGTGCAGCAACAAAACATTTAGATGGCATGAACTCCGTGTCAGGCACTATGCTGAACACCACATTTATCTCATTTGAGCTTCACAACAACTCTGGATGTGGGTGCTATTATTCCCATTTTACAGATAAGGAAATTGAAGCATACAGAAGCTAAGTGACTTAAGTCACACAGCCAGTAAATGTCTGAAGCCAGATTGTGCCTCCATGTCCCTCTGCAGTAGATACACTGCACCATCTAGCTACCCCAACATTCCTTTTTTTTTTTTTTTTTTTTTTTAACTGAATCTTCCAATTTTGCCCAGGCTGAAAGTGCAGAGGCTAATTGCTAACTCTGTTTCATCACTGACCAGCATAGCATCTTCGACATGCCATTTCTAGCCAGGGTCACTGTTCCCTGGATAACTCTGGTGGCCCCACCCCTCCTCCTCCCTTTCCCCATATTGATGCGGTACTTAATGAAGACACTCCACGGCATAGCCCTCTGCAGCACAGAGCTCCTAAACTCAAGTGATCCACCAGTCTCAGGCTACCTCAGCCGCAGAGATCCCCAAGAAGCATCAGTGTTCATCAAGCCACTGCTTAGAGACCTTTAGTAAGAGGAGACCCATCACATCCCAAGATAATCTATGCCACTCTTGGAAAGCTCATGGAGGATGGAGGATGTGTCTACACTGTTTCATCCTTGTGGAAGCTGAAAGGCAAGCCCCTTGTAATTCCCAAAGTGAGAAATAAAATTATGTGACACTGGAAAGGGGTGAAACTTCTGAAAGCACAAAGCTGAGGATTTCTATTTCCTTTGTACTTGAAATGTTCCATCTACCATTCCCAGTGTGAGGAGCTTCAACAATCAGACTCCTGGGTTGCTGTAACCTGCCTCTGTAAGAAGGTCCTGTGAGAGAGAAAATTGCATGTAATCAAGGCCCCAGGCCTCTTACTTGCGGTGACCAAGCCTGAGATGATAGTTCAAGATCAGAAGTCTAGAACCGAAAAAGAACTTGAAGATTTTCAGACACAACCCCTTCATTTTACAGATGAGGAAAGCGAGTCTTAGGGATGTTATGTGATTTCTCCTAGTCCAAGGACACCTGGGTTCAAGAAGGGTCAGAGATGGAATTTGAACTCAGGTCCTGTGACTCTTATACTCTTTTGTACTGTACTCTGTCACCTCAAGGACTGAATAGAGAGAGGGATCCATGTGAGGAGCACATAACCATTTTTCTTTATACTTAATAAACTGTGTGAATATATGGATTGCCTGAGTATTGAATGTGGGCTTTGATAAGAAAGAAAAGTCCCCATGCAGGGGGAGGAGTTCTGGAGCTGTGTTCAGACCACAGATATTATACTTTAAAATTCTAAAGCTATTATTTCATCAATCCAGAAAGTGGCCAGCAATGGCTTTATTATCTAGCCATCTGGAACCCTGCAGCTCCAAGACATAGGCTCACACACATGCATGCCCAGAGAGCCTCTGAGATCAGCTGGCCTATGGAGTAAATATAGTGCCACCTGGTGGACAATTCCAATATCCTCCTCATCTGGGTAATCTGGAATAGAGTGCTTTTACATCTTTCCAGTCTTGGGCTCTTTGTGACCCCACTGGGGCTTTTCTTGGCAAAGATTCTGGAGCTGTTTGCCATTTCCTTTTCCAGATCATTTGACATATAAGGAAACTGAGGTAAACAGGGTTAAGTGACTTTCCCAGGGTCACACAGCTGAGGCTGGATTTGAACTTGGGTTTTCCTGATTCCCGGTTGGACACTTGGTACACTGTCTTTCTGTAGATGGAAGGAAGGTGGTATAGAAGCTGACTTAGGCTGCTACTGCAGCACCCCAAGTGTCACTTCAAAGAGCCACCAGCTCACCAAGGGTATCACATCGGGAAGTTTTTCCTTACATTAATTTCTCTCTCCACAGCTTCCCCACATTCCTTCTAGCTCTGTCCTCAGGGGTAGAGGGAAACAAATCTCTGATTCACACTCTTCCAAATAAAAGATCTTCCAACCTTGGAATAATTTCTGACTCCCAAATCCAAACAAAGTAATATCCTTTTATTATGGAATCTCTTGAACATTTCTGACAAATAGGTCATCCAGCCTTCACTTGAAGACCTCTAGTGATGAGGGGCAATCAGGTGGCTCAGTGGATAGAGTGCCAGGTCTGGAGTTCAGATGTAGCTTCAGGCACTTTCTTTTTTTTTTTTTTTTTTTTCAATTTTAGCTCATTTATTGCCATATTTGTGTGAGAATATATCCTATTTCAGTTGTTGGCTGATGCCACTGTGTTCTTCTGTTCCTAGAACTCAGATCATGAAGATTTGCTAAATAATGGGGAGAACCCCCATTCTATTTTTTTAACATTTATTAATATTCATTTTTAACATGGTTACATGATTCATGCTCCTCCTTTCCCCTTCAACCCCCCCCCCCGCGCCCCCCCTACCCATGCGCATTTCCACTAGTTTTGTCATGTGTCCTTGATCAAGACCAATTTCCAAATTGTTGGTAGTTGCATTGGTGTGGTAGTTTCGAGTCCACATCCCCAATCATGTCCACCCCAACCCATGCGTTCAAGCAGTTTTTCTTATATGTTTCCTCTCCTGCAGTCCTTCCTCTGAATGTGGGTAGCATCTTTACCATAAATCCCTCAGAATTGTCCTGGGTCATTGTATTGCTGCTGGTACAGAGGTCCATTACATTCGATTTTACCACAGAATGTCAGTCTCTGTGTATAGAGTTCTTCTGGCTCTGCTCCTTTCGCTCTGCTTCAGGCACTTTCTTGATGTGTGACCCTGGACAAAGTCACTTAACCCCAATTTCCTAGCCCTTACTGCTCTCATGCCTTGGAACTAGGTGTCAATTAATTCTAAGACAAAGTAAGGATAAAAAAAGAAAATCTCCACTAGTGATGGAGATTCCCTCACCTCTCAAGACTACTCCCACACTCTTCCCTGCCATAATACATTTGTGTGTAGTGGTCGTTTGGGTTTTGGTCATGCTCAGCCCAGGAGATTTGCTGATGACATCGGTAGAAGGTGGGATCCTTGAAGAGAGGGACTTCCTTTTTGGGGTGTTTGCATCTACATGGATGGGTCCAATCTGGAAGAAATGAGTTCACATTTGGTCTCAGACACTTACTGGTTCTGTAACCTTGGGCAAATCACTTCAGCTTTGCTACAGTTTCTTCAATTGTAAAATGGAGATAAGAATACCACCAACCGCCAAGGGTTGTGAGAAGCCATCAATCAATCAATCAGCAAACATTTATTAAGTGCTAAGTTAGCACTGGGGATTCAAAAAGAGGCCAACGATTCCTGCCATCAAGGAACTCACAACCTAATGGGGGAGACAACATGCAAACAAATATATGTGAAGTAAAGATATAGCCAAGATATATACATATATATGCTATATACAAGATACTTGGGAAATAATTAAGAGAGGGAAAACATTGGAACTGATTGGGATGGGGGAAGGCTGCCTGTAGAAGATGGGATTTTCGTTGAAACTTAAAAGGAAGCCAGAGAGATCAGTAGCCAGAAAGGAGGGAAAGCATTCCAGGCTTGGAGAACAGCCAGAGAGAATGAGATTTTATGTGTTAAGTGCTTAGCACAGTGCCTGGCACAGGGAAGGAGTTTAATAAATGCTAGCTAGCTAGCTGCCCTGGTAGTAGTAATAGTAGTAGTAGAAGTAGTAGTAGCAGCAGCAGTAGTAATAATAGTAATAGTATAGTGGTGGTAGTAGTAGCAGCAGTAGTAAGCACTTTGGTGTTGAATGAAATTGAATGGAATCATTGTGTGCTACAATGGAATTAGGGGAACTTTAAATCTACAGGAATAGTCAACCTATCTCATTTTACAAGTGAGGAAACTGAAGATTTAAATGACTTGGCTAAGGTCACACAGCTGGTTTGTGACATAGCTGAGAGAATATCCAGAAACAATAGTACCACCAGAATCCCGCTACCTAATTTGGCCTCCACACAAAGCCCCTCTCACATCATGCCTCATCCATCCCTACACGTGGTTTGAGGCCGTGGGATGGGGATGAGGTTGTAGGTCCCTGGTCCAGCCCTCCTCTCACCCATCTTGGCTTTCCAGGCTTCTGATACCCTAGCGTGAGTCCGGGAAGTCCGGTGGAGGTCGGCGCGAGGCAACCCTGTCTAGGGACCGTGCGCTTGAGGCTCCCCTCAGTTCTGGCCAGAGAAGGGAGTCATAACGCTTGTAAAGAGGCGTGTAGGCATGGGAGGGACAGAGGGGCGTTTCTACACGGACCAGAAGTCTGGCTCACAGTGGGGCGGGGGAGGGGCCAGGGTTGCTGTGACGTCGTCTCCAGCATTGAGACCCCCACAATGCCCGCAAGGACCAGAACCTCGGGCAGCGCCAGACTCTGCAGGTGAATAAAAGGGCTCGGGAAGGATTTGGGGTGGGAGGGGTTTGGGGAGGAGGAACAGGCTGCTGGATCTGGGCAAAGGGCACCACCGCTCTTTGTGGACACAGAAAAGTCTCAGCATCGCCGCGGGGGGGGCCATGATGAAAACACTAGACTCAAGGGAGTACGCTGGGTTGGGGAGGGGACTTCCCAGGGCTCGGTCCAGGTCTCCAACACATTTTGGGGGGGGTAAGGATGGTTCAAACTCCCCAAGAGACTCACCCCCCTTCCTCTTCCTCCGACATTCCGCTTTTTCCCAAATCCAACTTAGTTTCATACCACCAAGGGCTGGTGTTATTTATACTATATTGTATTAGCAGGCCCCAACTTGAGAGGAGGAGATGGGGTCGGGATGGCTCTGGGACAAAGAGGCAGGAAACACCCAGGAGTGAGCTCCCCGTCCCCACTGGGAAGATTCCAATCGGCCAACGAATAATGTTCCTTTTTAGAAGCCCAGATACTGAAGTCCAGTAAAAATAATAATTCTCTCTCTCTCTCCCCCTCTCTTTTTCTCTCTTTCTCAGTCTGTCTCACTCCTCTCTCTCCCCGGTCTCTGCCTCCTTGTCTCTCTCTCCCCTCTCACTTTTCTCTCTCTCCCTTTCTCCTCTCCTTAGCTCTCTCTCCTCCTTTCCCTTTCCTCTCTCTCTTTCCCTCCCTCCTTCTTTCTCCCTGTCTCTTCCTCCCTCTCTCTCCCCGTTCCTCTCTCTTTACCTCTTTTCTCTCTCCCTCTCTCCTCTCTCCCTGTTCTCTCTTTCCCTCCCTCTTTCTCTCTCCTCTCTCTGTCTCTTTCCTCTCTCTCCTTCCCTCCCTCCTTTTTTTGCCTCTCTTCCTGTCTCTTTCCTCTCTCCTTTCCTCTTTCCCCATTCTCCCTCTCTCTCTTTCCCCCTTCCTCCCCACCCTCTGTCTCTCTCTGTCTCTCTCTCTCTGTCTCTCTCTCTCTGTCTCTCTCTCTGTCTCTGTCTCTCTGTCTCTGTGTCTCTGTGTCTCTGTCTCTGTCTCTGTCTCTGTGTCTCTGTGTTTCTGTCTCTGTCTCTGTCTCTCTCTCTCTCTCTCACACACACACACACACACACACACACACACACACACACACAGAGCACTTTGAAGATAAAGTGCTGAATTCCTACCAACAAACCGGTGGAATAAATAGCATAGGCATTATTCCCTTCCCTCCACCTACCATTTTTTTTGCAGATTAAGAAACTGGGGTTCAGAGAGGTTAAGGGTCACACCACCAGTAATATTGGAGCTGGGATTGAAGCCAGGCCTCTTGATCTCAAATTCAGCACTCTTCCCAACCTCAGAGAAACATGGGCATGTGAGAAGGCATCCCTTCCCTCCAGGGGGATACTTGATACCTGTATTAGAGACCTCCTGGTTTCCCAAGGCATCAGAGGAGCCTCATTGAGGTTAACTAAACTGGAGACATTAGGCATCTGAGCCACTGAATCATCTTGCTTCCATGTCTCCTCTGTAGAGGAAGAGAGCTAGGGACAGGACTCTTCTCCTGCTGGTGTAGGAGATTGTCCCTCCTTGGGAGATAGTCAGGGAATTAGAGTAATAAGGGACTGAGATGGTAGAATGATAGAGGTTCCCTTTCCTCTTACTTCCTAGCCCCAAACCCAGCCAGTACCCAGGATTCATTTCCTGTGGGAGCAATCCCTACCTCAGTCACCTAGGGCCCTGAGAATACCAGCTACCCTGTCCTCTCCAATCCTACCCTCTCTTCTGCAGGGTAGCTGTCTCAGTCCCTTGGCCCCAGAACCTGGGAGAGGCTGTCAGACATTCCCTTGCCCTTGTGATCATCTGGTGGCCACTCGGTGGTGGAGAGGACCTGGAACTGAACATCCATCCATCCATCCATCCCTCCAGGCCCCATACACCATCAAGCTGTTCAGCCCAAGAGAGTTCTGGATGTGCCTGCTCTGTCCACGTAGAGTCAGGACCACCCCTGGCCCCAGGGGCAGCTAAGTCAGACAGCAAGACCCTGTATCCACAGGCCAGGTCAGGCCTACAAGTCTGGCTACCAGCGCCCAGATTTAAAGAAACCTGATTCACTGAGAAGACTGGAAAACATTTCCCCCACCCCAGGGGCACAGATATTAATGTCTACCAGGAAAGTCAAATCCCCTCAGTCTGAGACTTCACCCTTAAGGCAGCTCCTTGAGTAGTTCCAAACCTCTTTGTCCAAGAGCTTCACTACAAAAAAGAATTTCCTCCCTCTTCCCTGGGAGGGGCACCATCCCTCTGATCAGGTCCATCTTTGTGCCCATCCATGAGTGTGGGCCCCGAGCCCCTGGGAAATGGACAGCAGTATCCAGAACATCCTGAGCTTTTGCTTTGGACGCATTCTAGGGTCCAAGAACAGCCAGCCTTTCCTGCCCAAGATTGAAGGCCCTCTGCTGCAGATCATGGGCCGCCCCCCATCAGAGGCTGAAGATGCCCTTCTGGAGAATGAAGTCCTCCCAGACAGCATGCCGTGCTTCCCAGAGGGAGACAGTATGAGCAACACAGAGAGGGACCAGGGCCCTTGGGATGTGGTATTATCCCCTGATGGGGAGGGATCCACAGGGGTCGTGGACAGAAGCAAACTGCTGTGGGAGTCCAGCCTGGCCCCCATCTCTGAGGCCTTGGGGACCCCAACCACAGACCACCCTGCTAGCTGTAACTGTGGGCAACTGGGACCCATAGCCCTCTTCTCTCTCCCGGAGGCCACGGAGCCAGTGACACAAAACTCCTCCCAGAGCCCTCAGCTTTTGCCCACCCCCCCCAAACAAAATGATTGGAGGATGGACAAAGAAGAGAAAAAAGACCCTGAGCTGATGAGCTCCTACCCAATGAGGCCTGACCCTGCCAGACATATCTGGCCCAAGAATCGCATGTGCCAGGCATATAACGGAGCCCCAGAGGCAGGCCGACCCACATCGGGATGCCGGGGACCTCAGGCTTTCAGTTATACAGACTCTGGTGAAGCACGGGCCCTGGTGCCACCTCAGCTAGACCTGAGCTCCACACAAGGGTGTGCTACCCCAAAGCCCTGTTGTGAATGGCCAGAAATGCAAGCATACACAGACCTGAAAATGCACATAGAGAAGCCATCTCCAGCTCTTAAACATGATCACACACATAGAAAAAAGCATATGCGCATGACAACAGACACAGATCTAGGTCCTCCAACCTTTTAATCCCCCTGAAAACGCTGGTCCCACAGTGATATCCTGAGGATGGACTGAAGGATCCTGGGATTTGGAGAGAAACAAGTGTTCAATAAAGGCTAAAAGACTCCCTATCTGCTCTACATCGCTGGCCTCTTTCTATAGAGTCTCGGGGCATGCGTTTTGTGTCTAGGGCGGGAGTGTGGCGGTACAGGCTCTGTCCAGAAAGGTGGACGTGCCTGGGTCCTTGGCATGGCACTGCCTCTGCCCAGGATGAGACTGGCCGCGCTTCCCTTAGTTCCAGAATTAGAAGAGGCCATTTATCCCCCAGCCTCCTACCCCCATCCCATTTTATAGATAACGGAAAATGAAGCCCTAGAAGAATCATTGGTTTGCCCAAGGTTACACAGATAAGAGAGGGTCAGTGGTGTGATTGGAACTTGGGTCCTTAGACTCTGGAGCCATACTGCCTCCCTATTCTTTCCTTCTTCTCACAGGAGGAATTGGCTCTCCGTGAAATAACAGAGCCCTTCTGACAATTCCTACCTAGTGTAAGCCCCCAGCCCTCTATTCTGCAAGATACCCCCAAACCTTAACCTTCCCCAAAGTGTCAAAACATCTAAAACCCTTCTCCTAGAATAGCAGAGCCCCCCCCCAAACTGTTCCCCCATGTTACCAGGGATAGTTTGGGAGTTGCTGAGGTTGTATTCTTTGTGGGGCAGAATTTATCCCCCTGAAACTTTGTGGAGTCTCCCGCCTTGGCTCCGTGGCCTAGAAGAGTGCCACAAATCCTAGGATTTAGGGCTGTAAAGGACTTCAGAGAATGTCTGGTCTGGCTCTCTGCATGGGAATCTGGTATCTGAGCCCCTTGTGTGGGGCCCCAAAGAAAAAGGGTCTTGCCATCCATGCCCCATGCCTGTTATTTGCCTGCCCAGACAGACGCCTGCTACATACCTGTCTTGCTTAGCCCATGTGTCACTGGGCAGGAGCAGAACACAAAGCAGGCCTCTTGGCCTGCTGACAGGACCCTCCCAGCCCCCAGCCCTAACCCCCTGTGGGTCTCGGGTGGCTCCAGACCCTTATCCAGGGCTGTGGTGGTTCCGGGACTAGACAGAGACAAACAGCAGCAGCTGAAAGGACCTTATCTCTGGCCCAAGAATAGCCACTGGGGAGGAGTGGAGATGGAGGGTAGAGCTAGGGAATGGCAGGCCCAAGTGCCCCAGTGTGGAACTGAGACCACAGGGAGAGAAGTTGGACCTCAATTCGATGGTCTCTTCCTTTGAGAAGCTTGCCTGGGTTACTCTGGACACCTGGTATCTCCCTGTTCCTTTTCTCCAGCATACTGTCTGTACCCTGAAATGCAATGCCTGGGGTCCAAGACTTCCCCATCATGTCTTTGTCATTATTTCTTCATGGATGTGACTCATAGATGCATGGAATATAGGAACCAGAGGGCCCTAGGAGAGTGATGAAGCTGACTTCCTATCTTTGAAGAAAGGAAACTGAATTAGCAGAGTGGTACAGAGCCCGGCCTTTCCTGCCTCCCAGCTTAGGGATCTTTTGAAGGCTCAAAGGTTGAGGATTTGAAGGAATCTAAGAGGTCATCAAACCTAACCCTCCTCATTCTGCAAAGAAGAAACTGAGACTTAGAGTAGTAATAGGGTGAGAATTTGAACCCAGGTCTTTAGACTCCAAATCTAATATTTTTCCCACTGCATTGGGCTAGAAAAGAATAGTAAAAAAAAATGATCTCAAGATTTGGAACTAGGAGGTATTTTAGAAATTTTCTAAGCCAGTCTCCTCATTTTAAGGAAAAGAGAAAGGGAACAAGCTTTTATTAAGCATTTATATGTGCCAGGAACCATGCTAAGCACTTTGCAAATATTTCATTTCATTTTTTTTAATTAAAAAAAAAACCAACATTTACCTTCTGACTTAATATCCATTCCAAGATTGAAAAAATAGTAAGGGCATTGCCAGGAAATGTCTGAGGCCAGATTTGAACCCAGGTCCTCTGATTCCAGGACTAGAGCTCTATTCACTATGCTACCTAACTGACCTCCTCCTGGCCCTCCCTATTTGTTTTACAAAGGAAGAACTGAATCCAAGAGGTGACATGATTTGTACCAGCTCACAAAGGAAATCACACTTCCAGAGGCAGAATTTGAACCTCATTTTCCTGGTTCTCCAAGCTGCTCCTTCCATCTTGTTCTCTTCTCCCTATGATGATGACTTTTATATCCCTAACCAGACTGTGTGCTTCTTTGGGCAGAGACTGTGTCTTCTCCTGCTAGGCTTCCTCAAAGGGCCTAACACAGGACTAGGAAACTAGGGACAAAACAAGTCCATTCACCATGTAGAACTCAGAAATAATGCTCCTTCACAGCTAGGTAGTTCCTTCTCAGTTACAAAACACTTTTCCCATACATTTTCTTATTTGTTCTTCATGCAGTCTTGTGAGAAAATCAGAACAATGCTTCTTATCCTCATTTTACACAGAGGGAATCCAAGGTCCCAATCTGTGAGGGATGTGTCCTCGGTCAAGTCAACAAGCATCTATCAAGCACCTACTATGTGCCAGGTGCTGTCATAGTCCTCGGTCAAGTCAAGAAGCTTCTATCAAGCACCTGCTATGTGCCAGATGCTCTAATAGTCCTTGGTCAAGTCAACAAGCATCTATCGAGAAGGGTGGATCAATTAGCAAGTTAGCATTAGATAAACTCAAAGATTCCAGCTTTTGGGACAAGAACTCACTATTTGACAAAAATTTCTGGGGGGGAATTGGAAAACAGTATGGGGAAAATTAGCTTTAGATCAACTTCTTATACCGTATACTAAAATAAATTCAAAATGGGTAAATGACTTAAATATAAAGAGGGAAATTAGGTGAACATAGATAGTAATACCTTTCAGATCTATAGAAAAGGAAAGCATTTAAGTCTGAGCAAGAGATAGAGAACATTACAAAATATAAAATGAATAATTTTGATTACATTAAATTAAAAAGGGTTTGTACAAACAAAATCAATGCAACCAAAATTAGAAGGGAAGCAATCTTCTCACAAATCTTTTAACAAAATTTTCTAACAAAGGTCTAATTTCTCAAATATATAAGGAACTAAGTCAAATGTACAAGAAATCAAGCCATTCCCCAGTTGACAAATGATCAAGGGATCTGAATAGGCAGTTTTTAGATGAAGAAATAAAAACTATCAAAAATCACATGAAAAAGTGTTCTAAATTCCTCTTGATTAGAGAAATGTAAATCAAAACAAGTCTGAAGTACCACTTCATACTGAGCAGATTGGCCAATATCACAGTAAAGGAAAATAATAAATGTTGGAGGGGATGTGGCACAATTTGGACACTAATATACAGCTGGTGGAGTTGTGAATTGATCCAGCCATTCTGGAGGGCAATTTGGAATTATGTCCAAAGGGTTTTAAAAGAATGCATGCTCTTTGATCCAGCAATACCACTACTAGGTTTGTATCCTTTCAAAGAGATAAAAATAATGTTTGTTCAAAATTCTTTATAGCCACACTTTTTGTAGTGGCAAAAAATTGGAAAATGAGGGGGTGTCCCTCGATTGGGGAATGACTGAATAAATTGTGGTATATGATGGTGATAGAATACTACTGTGCTATAAGGAATGATGAACTGCTTGATTTCTATAAAAACTGGGAAGACCTACATGAACTGATGCAGAGTGAAATGAGAAGGACCAAAAGAACATTGTACACAATAACTGAAACATGGAATGATCAAATGTAAAAGATTGCTACTAACAGCAGTGCAATGATCCAGGACAATTCTGAGATATTTATGAGAAAGAATGCTATCCACAGCTAGAGAAAGAACTGAGGGGGCAGCTGGGTGGCTCAGTGGATTGAAAGCCAGACCTAGAGACGGAAGATTCTAAGTTCAAATCTGGCCTCAGACACTTCCTGGCTGTGTGACCCTGGGCAAGTCACTTAACCCCCATTGCCTAGCCCTTACCACTCTTTTGCCTTGATGGAAGGTAAGGGGTTAAAAAAAAAAAAGAACTGAGGGAGTAAGTAGAAATGCAGAAAAAAACATGATTTATCACTTGATTATATGAGTATATGGGGTTTTGTTTTTGAAAGATTATTACAAAAATGAATAATATGTAAATAGGCATCAAGTGATAACATATTTATAACCCAGTGGAATTGCTTGTCAGCTCTGGGAGGGGGGAGGGAAGAGGAGAGGAAGAGAACGTGAATCATGGAACCATGGAAAACTACTCTCAAAACAAATAAATAAATAATAAAACAAAATGCAAAAAACCCCTGAAACCCAAGCATCTATTGAGCACCTACTATGTGCCAGGTGCTGTAATAAGCATTGGATTGGTCATGACCTCCCCCCTGTCCCAAATGTGGTAAAGCCAGGACTAAAACCCAAACCTCCTGGTTGCTTATACAAAGTTCTTTCTGCCATGTTAGGGATGTGATTCCTTCTCAACAGCTTTGACCACTCCAGGTCAAGAGCAGGTCTTTTCTATCAGACATCCACCAAGCTTCCACATCCCTAGAACCAGCTCATTGGCCAGATGTGGTCCAGAAGACAGGAAATATAGAAAGATTACGGCATACACCAGGATCAGCCATAAAATGCTCAGCCTTCCTACCTTTCTAGCCTTCTTTATAATCCAGCAATACATGTCTCCTCCTCCTCCTCCTCCTCCTTCTTCTTTTTAAACCCTTTCTGTCCTGGTAACAACTCCAAGACAGGAGGGCAAGGGCTAGGGAACTGGGATTAAGTGACTTCTCAGGGTCACCCAGCCAGGAATTATCTGAGCCCACATTTGAACCCAGGTCCTCCTGACTTCAGGTCTGGTGTTCTAGTCACTGAGCCACTAGCCGCCTTCACACATGCCTTCTTGCTCTATATTTCCCCACTCCAGGCCTTGATACCAGCTGTCCCCATTTTCTAGAATGCCCTCCTTCCTCCCCTCTGCCTCCTGGCTTCCCTGGCTTCCTTCAAGATCCCACTCATTCTAATCCCCTTTCCTTCAACAATGGCTAATGTCTTCCTTTTTCTCTGAGATGTGCTTGGTTATTTACATGCTATATTAGACTGTCAGGTCCTTGAAGGCAAGGGCTATTTTTGTCTTTCTCTGTATCCCTAGCCCTTAGCTCACTGCCTGGCATGTGTTTTTCATTCAGTCATTTCAGTCGTGTCCAACTCTTTGTGATCCCATTTGATGTTTTCTTGGCAAAGAGACTGGAGTGGTTTACCATTTCCTTCTCCAGCTCATTTGACAGATGGTGAAACTGAGGCAAGCAGGGTTACGCGACTTGCCCAGGGTCACACTGCTAGTGAATGTCTGAGGCAGGATTTGAACTCAGGTCTTCCTGACTCCAGTCCTGGCACTCTATCCATTGCATCACTTAGCGGTCCTACATGGCACACATAGTAAGTGCTTGATAAATGCAGATGGACGTACACATATGCCCACACTTCTAGAGGTGCCCAGGCCCATTACCAAGTTCAACAGTCTTTGTCAACCTGTGCCTCACAGCCTGCAGTTCTCTTAGACTGCACCCCTCAACCATGGACCCCATGATCCAATCCCTATAATTCATTCATTCAATGAACTCTATTAAGTGTTTATTAAGGGGGCAGCTGGGTAGCGCAGTAGATCGAGCTCCAAGCCTGGAGTTGGGAGGATGTGGGTTCAAATCTGGCCTCAGACATTTTCTAGATGTATGACCCTGGGCAAGTCACTTAACTCTGATTGCCCAGCTCTTGCCACTCTTCTGTTTTAAAACTGATGCTAAAAATGAAAAAAATAAAATAAAATAAATAAAGAAGCAAACTAATTAATTAATTAAAAATAATAAAACTGATGCTAAGATCACCCTAATGCAAATATTAATAATATGGAAATAGGTCTCGATCAATGACACATTGTGAAATTTCGTGTTGGCTATGGGGGGGTGGGGTGGGAGGAGAGGAGAGAAAGAACATATCATGTAACTATGGAAAAATATTCTAAATTAATTAATTAAATAAATTTAAAAAAAAACCAATGCTAAGATAGAAGGTAAGAGTTTAAAAAAACTAAAGTGTGTATTATGTGCCAAGTCCTGTGCTTTTTGCTGAGAAAGATTCAAAGTTAAAATACAGCCCTTCCCCTCAAGGAGTTTACAGTTTCTGGATTATATCTGTACCTTCCATCTGGGTGGCACAGTGGAAAAAGTGTTGGACTTGGAGGTAGGAAGGTCCAAGTTTGAATTCTGTCTCAGACACTTATTTGCTGGGTGTTCTGGGGCAAGTTATGTAACCTCTCTTGGCCTGAGTTTTCTCATCTGGAACATGGGAGCAATAATAGCACCTCCTTTAGGGGATTATGAGAATCAAATGAGAAAAGATATGTAAAGAGTTTTGCAAGCCTTTAAATACTCACAAATGGTTTTGTTATTTAGTCATGTCCTAACTCTTTATGATCCTATTTGGTTTTTTTAAAACCTTTATCTTATGTCTTAGAATCAGTATTGTATATTGGTTCTAACCCAGAAAAGCAGTAAGGGCTAGGCATTTGGGGTTGTGACTTTCCCAGGGTCACACTGGGAGGAAGTATCTGAGATCAAATTTGAACCTACAACCTCCCATCTCTCAATCCACTGAGCTTACCCAACTGCCCCTTTGTTTTTGTTATTTATTTATTTATTTAATTTATTTTTTAAAAATTTATTGATTTAGAATATTTCTCCATGGTTACATGATTCATGTTGTCTCCTCCATTCTCTCCCCCTCCCAGAACTGACAAGCAGTTCCACTGGGTTATGCATGTATTATTGCTCAAAACCCATTTTCATGTTATTCATACTTGTAAGAGAGTGATCTTTTAAAACCCAAACTCCCAATCATAAACCCATAGAACCACGTGATAAATCATATTTTTCTTCTGCATTTCTACTTCTCTTGGGGTTTTCTTGACAAAGACCCTGAAGCAGTTTACCATTTCCTTTTACAAATGAGGAAACTGAGGCAAACAGGATTAAGTGATTTACAGCCCAGGAAGTGACTGAGGCCAGATCTGAACTGGGGAAGAGGGCTGCAGGGCTCTAGGCCTGCAGGCCTGTGCTCTCTCTGCTGCACCACCTTGCTACTCTATAACTATCATTATTATTATTATTATTATTATTATTATTATTATTATTATTATTATTATTATTATTACCCCATTTCCATTCAGCACCAGCAGCAGCCCATTTGTCACAAACCAAAACACACAAAAGCCTGACCCCCTTTTCTAAAACCCTCATTCCTACCTGTCCCTCCCCTTCTCCTTCACCAACATCTCCTTATGATTTCAGAGAAAAGAGCTCTGGCCAGGGAGTGAGATGATCTGGTTTCATGTCCTGGTTTTTGCTCTGTGACCTTGGGAAAGGGAAATCCCTTCCCTGAGACTTAGTTTCCTTCTCTGTAAAGTGAGAGGACTCCCCTAAGCGGTTCTCTGACATTCCCAGGTCCAAAGGTCACTTCACACTGACATTCTAGACACCTCAATTTTTTGTTTAGAGTCCCTTACCTTCTGCCTTAGCATCAGCTCTAAGGCAGAAGAGCAGCAAGGGCTAGGCAATGGGGGTTAAGTGACTTGCCCAGGGTCACCCAGCTAGCAAGTGTCTGAGCTAAATTTGAATCCAGGTCCTCCCAAATTCCAAGGGTGTGGTCTATTCACTGTGCCACCCAGCTGCCCCTCACACCTCCCAACATTGGGGTTCCGTTTTCCTTTCAGTGCTGACATTCTGCGCTCTGAGCCCTGTCTCTTTCTGCTGCCCCCCAGCCTCGGCTCCCCTTAGGGCTGCCTGGAGATGCCCCAGGCCCCAGCAGGCCCCGTGGGGGAGGCCCCCAGGGATCTGTTTCACTTGGTGGGGGAAGGGCCTGGGAGAGGGTCCTAATCCTCTGCCCGACTATTGTTTGAAGTTGGGAACAACAATTAAAGGGCACAGAGAGCTATAGATAGGCCTGCAGCTGCTGCTGCCTGTCCTGGACTCCCCCCTCCCACAAGGGCACAGTGCCCAGGCATTGTCTGTGTGTGGGGCAGCACGGCCCAGCCCCAGAGGAGAGCCAGAGGCACAGTGACATCACGGCCTCCGAGGACCCTTTCTCACCCTGAGATTTGCAGCCACCGATAGATACCCCCAGCTGGGTTATGCTTAAAGGTTTTCAAAGGGCTTTCCAGGGAACACCCCGGTGAAATAGGTGTTTCCAATATGGATGAGGAAACTGAGGCACAGGCAAAACGAAGCAGGTGCTCTTCTATCCCTGTGTTCGAGGTGAGGAAACTGAGGCTGAGAAAGATGAAACGACTGACAGCCAGTGAGAGGCCACAATGTCAGCACAGTCCCAGCTTTTTGGTGTCAGCACGGGAAATGGAACCTGTGAGGAGAAGGAGAAAGTCATGTGGGCAGACATGGAAACATTGCCAATAGCAGAAAACCTACCTTGGATTTTTCTGGGCTCAGTCGAGAAGGGCTCTCCCCCAGCCCTAAGAAGCCATGGCACCATTTTATGGAGCCCAGTTCTACCCCCCAGGAGGGAGGAGAGGCCAGAGAGGGTAACATAAGGAGGGGACTGAAGATCTCGGCAACAGGAGACCCCAGCTTTGAGCTCTGGACCTGCCGCCAACTCATTGTGTGACCTTGAGCCAGCTACTTCCCCTCCTGAGCCTTCTGGGCCTTTGTGTCCTCATCTATAAATGGAGAGAGTTGGAGTCAATGATCTCCAAGGCTCTCGCAGCTCTGGCGGTCTGTGGTTACTCTACATTGTCCCAGTGTTCTGAGAGTGTGTGCCGGCCTGCCTCCCTCCCACTGCAGCCTAAGCCACCCCCTCCTCTGTGAGTGTGGGCAACAGCTGGCCAACCTTCCCCTTAGGATAACCTTGCTGTCGTAAATCCGTTGTATTTTATCTTCTCCTGGATAAATAGTCCCTACCCTTTCCATCTGTTCTCATGGCTCTGATCTGACTCCCTACCTCCTGTCTCCCCCGCATGCCACTCCCCCC
>NC_058131.1:347842150-347854608 GCF_016433145.1 Gracilinanus agilis | reverse complement strand
TCTTTCTTTCTTTCTTTCTTCCTTTCTTTCTCTTCTATCTTATGAGCAATACTAAGTATCAGTTCCAGGGTAGAAGAACAGTAAGGGCTAGGCAGTAGGGGTTAAGTGTATTGTCCAGGGTCACACAGCTAGAAAGGGTGTGAGACTGGATTTGAATCCAGGTCCTTCTGACTCCAGGCTTGGCTCTCTATCTACTCAGTCACCTAGCTGCCCTTTTCTCACTGCTCTTTAAAGATGACTCTTCTTTCAGAAAGTCTTCCTGGGTCCTTTTGGGTAGATATGATCCTTTTCCTCGAATACCTTATACTGATTTGTACTTTTCATGTGATGTTGCTAGCATACCATCTTGTAGTATAATTATCTGTGTCTATGTCTTATCTCCACTTAATTTTTTTAAATTTATTTTTATTTTAAACCCTTAACTTCTGTGTATTGACTTATAGGTGGAAGAGTGGTAAGGGTAGGCAATGCGGGTCAAGTGACTTGCCCAGGGTCGCACAGCTGGGAAGTGTCTGAGGCTGGATTTGAACCCAGGACCTCCTGTCTCTAGGCTTGGCTCTCAATCCACTGAGCTACCCAGCTGCCTGTCTCCATTTAATTTTAAATGTCAGAGATGAAGGAGTCATGCTCCTTCTTTGCATCTCCTACTCCTCTGGGTTAGTTGTAGGCATTCAGCAACATCTCCCCAACTTTATTCTAGGTGGGCTCTGAGGAGCATTTTAGGCAAAGGTGTGCTGGAATGTGTTTAACAACCAGCTCTTGGGGTGAGAGTGGGGAATGTATAAAGGACACTTTTTAAAAGCTTTTTTTCCTTTAATTTATTAACTTAAAAAAACCTACCTTATATCTAAGAATCAATACTATATATTGGTTCTAAGACAGAATAGCAATTAGGGCTGGGCACTGGGGTTATCTTGAGACATATTTGTCATCTCTGATAAGAAAGTAACAGACACAGAAGATCTTTTATATCATGCTTCCAGCTCTGTCTCCAGGAGCATGGAGTTTATTATATATATTTCAAGACTCATTTCACACAAAAGAACCCCCTGAAACTTCGCAGATGCACAGAAATTACAAATTATGTCATATCAAAACACAAAAAATCTCATTTGACTTCAGAATAGAACAAGGCCAAAGGCTGAATTTTGGCTGGCCCATTATGGAAAGCTAAGTCTGGGAATACTTTCTCAGAAACAAAGAGCTCCCACTGGAGGAGGTTTTGTTTAAATTTTGTCCATTATTGACCTTGAGGTGTCTAAAAACAGATTCAGAGTCCAGGCAGCTTTTTGCTTAATTTCTGTCTTTAGTCTTGGAGAGAAATTGTTAACCTCTTAACTGCTGATTTGCTAGGAATTTAAAGCTTTTCAATAAGGAAAGGTGTGGATCAGAAAAGGAGTCAAAATAGAAGTTTCAGATTTTTATCTATTTGAGACTGTTTCTCTTATTGTCTTCCCACAGGGTTAAGTGACTTACCTTGGGTCACACAGCTATGAAGTGTCTGAGGTCAGATTTGAACCCCAGACCTCTCATCTCCAAGGCCTGGCTCTCTAACTACTGAGCAAACTAACTGACCCCATTAACTTATTTTTAACATTCATTAAAAAAACCTAACCTTTTGATTTCTCAAGTTCTTTCCCTCTCTCCTGCCTATTGAGAAAGCAAGCAATATGAATTCAATTATATATATGAAGTCATGCATATTACTGCATAATAATTTCCATATTAGCTATGTAACAAAAAAAAAAGCAAGAAACAAAGAAAGTGAAAAAAAGTATGCTTTGGTCTGCACTCAGAGTTCATCAGTTCTCTCTCAAGAGGTGGAGAGCATTTCTCATCATGGGTATCAAAGGACATGTTTTTAAGTTTAATTTACTATATTAACATTTCCTCTGTCACTTTCTTAAATTGAGAAATCAATAAATCAAGTACTGATTTGTAGCATTTGCTGATTTCTGAATGGCAAATGCTCACACTGAAAACTGAACAATTAATTGGTTCTCAAAACAGTTCAAGCCAGCTCCAAGCATAACTTGGCTTTTAAATCTAAATCTAGAATTCTCTGGTCTCTGATTGGTCACCCTTAGTCAGATCAATTTCCCTTCTATTTCCTGGTGGCTGTGACTGGCTTGTTCCTATATAGGATCATAAGATCTAGAGCTAGAAGGAACTTTGGAGATCATCTAGTCCATTACCCATTCCCTTTTACAGATGAGAAAACTGAGACCCAGAGAGATGGAATGATTTGCTATGATCACAGTGCTGTGATGCAGATCCAGGTCCTCTG
This sequence comes from Gracilinanus agilis, assembly GCF_016433145.1. NCBI lineage: Eukaryota > Metazoa > Chordata > Mammalia > Didelphimorphia > Didelphidae > Gracilinanus > Gracilinanus agilis. The sequence goes on along the minus strand of NC_058131.1, from coordinate 347,852,321 downwards.
ACTCCAAATCCAGTTCTCTTCCACAAATCCCGCTTTCTCCATTCAAAAAGAATTTATTAAGGTGGTCCATTACATGCTGGGAACTGTGCTAAGTGTTGGAGATACAGAGATAAAAATGAACTGATCCCTGCCCTGAAGGAGCTTTGGTCTATTAAAGGAACCATACGTACAAACAGAATTAAACACGGAATCTATGCAAAGTAATTAGAGGGGAAATATAGGTGAGGTAGTTAAGGGGAACTAGAACCTGGGCCACTCAAGTTGTTCCCCATGGAATGCTCTCTCTTTTCCTGATCAGCACAAGGCCCAGCACAATATAATAATAAAAAAATTTAATGAATAGTAAAATTATCTTTTCTTTTTTTAATTTAAAACTCATACCTTCCATCTTAGAATCAATATTGTATATTAGTTCTAAGGAAGAAGAGCAGTAAGGGCTGGCAATGGGGGTAAAGTGACTTGCCTAGGGTCACACAGCTGGGAAGTGTCTGAGATCAAATTTGAACCCAGGACCTCCTGTCTCTAGGCCTGGCTCTCAATCCACTGAGCCCCTTAGCTGTCTCACTCCTTTCTTTTCTTTTTCATTATGAACTTAACCAACGTGAGTATTTCAATATATGGCTAACCAAAAAGAGGATTCATAACTTTTGTTACATAGAATTAATTTTAAAGTATATAATAAATTTAACAAAAATGGTAAAAAAATCACCTTGTTTGTCTGCATCCCCGTCTGAACGTTCTTTTCTTCTCATAGCTAAGTGGTTCAGTGGTTAACACATTGACTTAGAGTTAAGAAGACCTAAGTTTGACTTTTGCCTCATGTACTTAGTAGCCAGTTTTCTCATCTGTAAAATGAGGAAAATATTAGTAACTATTACATGGTCGTTGTGAAGATCCATTGAGATAGCATATGTAAAGTATTTTGTTTAAAGTGCTTTTCTCAGCAATATAATGATCTAAGCTAATTCCAAAGGACTCATGATGAAAAATACTATCCGCTGCCATAGAAAGAACTGATAGAATCTGTATGAAGATCAAAACATACTATGGTTCACTTTATTTTTTTTGGTCTGTTTTTTTCCCCACAACACGACTAATATGGAAGTACATTTTGCATAATTGCATATATATAGCCTATATGAAATTGCTTGCCATCTTAGAGAGCAGGGAAGAGAGGGAGGAAGAAAATTTGGAGCTCAAAATGAAAAAAAAATGTTAAAAATTGTTTTTACATGTAATTAGGGAAGATATTATTTTAAAAAATACCTTAAAGCCCTTTGCAAATATTAGCAATTATCATTTAGTTACCATTCTTTTTTTGTTCTTATTTTTGTATTACTCACTCTCATTCCCCATCTATTTCCCAATACTCCCAGGGTAAGTATTGTCAATTTCCCATCAGTCACGTCTGAAAAATCTGTCTCATTCTGCACCTACAGTCCTACCCCCTCTTTGCCAAGAATTCGGAAATAGGCTTCATCATTCTTCTAGAATAGTTCTTGGTCATGGAATAGTTAGAATTCTGAAACCTTTCAACGTTTATCAGGCCACTTTTCCTGCCTAGTTCAGTCTTCATGGGAGTCCTCCTCTCTAAACAGTGCTGGAAGTCTAGGGCCATGGTTTGACTCTCAATTACAACCTGTTTTTGAACTGTCCGAATAAGATAAGGTATAGGCTCAGATGGAATTTGGGCTGAGATTGATCTCCCCCACCCCCAGCCACTTCAAACCCCCAATCTCTCCTCCTTCCATCCAGTGGGGCCCAATTTCCCCAAAATAGCTCCCAGCTCAGCAGCTGCCTTGATAATAAATGACTGGAGGGCTCCATGAGCAATATCTCTCCCAGCAACTGCTGATAGGAAAGTGTTGGGGGATAGCAGCCATCGGCACTCTGCCTCCAGGTCCCCTCTGGCTCCCCCAGTCTCCGGCCCTAAGCCTTTAACTCTGATTATCTAGCCTTCAGCCCAACTGCCTTCAGCTGAAAGCTGCCAGCACCTCAGCCCCCAACCCAGTCCCAAGTCTCCAATCCCTCACATTTCAGGCTCTCTAGCACTAAGCCCCCCGGACCCCAGTTTCAATAAGGCCTTGATTCCTTTGAGCATCTACCCATCCCCAAGTGTCCTGGCATGCTGTGGTCCATGGGATCACAAAGTCAGATACAGCCCGGACAACAACAAATCCTCAGGTGTCCAGGTCCTCCAGACCCCAGCCTCCATTCCATTCAACTTGCAGCTTCTAGCTCTTAGCTATATACCCCCAAGCCTCCAATATCCAACATCCAGACCCCATTAAAAAAATTTTTTTTAAACCCTTACATTCCGTCTTGGAGTCAATACTGTGTATTTGATCCAAGGCAGAAGAGTAGTAAGGGTGGGCAATGGGGGTCAAGTGACTTGTCCAGGTTCACACAGCTGGGAAGTATCTGAGGCCAGATTTGAACCTAGGACCTCCCATGTCTAGGCCTCAGACCCCATTTTTGAGAAACTTCACTCTTAAGAACCCAACTTCTAACCCTGAGTACCCCAGGACGAGCCTCTAGTCTCCCAGCTCTGAAACTCTAACCTCCAGCTCTGAACCCCAAGCCCCTAGTCTTCTACTCTGTGGCTTCAACTCGCATGAGTCTGGTTCCTGCCTCCCTTTGCCTGAACTTTGCCAAACTTTTATTTAAACCCTTACCTCCTGCCTTAGAATCAACACTAAGCATTAGTTCCAAGGTAGAAGAGCAGGAAGGGCTACGAATTAGAGTTAAGTGACTTGCCCAGAGTCATACAGCTAAGGAGTGTCTGAAGCCAGATTTGAACCCTGGATCTCCCATCTCTAGCTCTCTATGAGCAATCTACCACTTAGTTGCCCTAACTCTCCTTAACCTCATCCTCAGCCTTCAGATTTTGGCCCCATAAGATCCCAGCAACCCAGCCCCTCGCTCAGGTCTTATTCTTGACCAAACCTGGGCCTCAGTATTCTTTGTTGTTGTTGTTGTTGTTGTTGTTGTTGTTGTTGTTGTTGTTGTTGTTGTTGTTGTTGTTGTTGTTGTTGGATCAGCTTCACACAACCTCAGCCCAGGAGGATGAGAATGAACCCTGAGTGTCTCCCCAGCTGATCCCCTCCAAAGCACCCTCACCATGCTTCTGGGAAAAGTTAGTTAGTGAACAAACATTTATTAAGCACTGTGCTAAATGCTGAGAAAATGAAGTCGAAAGCATCCTCTGCACTCAGGGGGCTCACATATTAATGGAGAGAGACAACATACAGATAACTGTATGGGCAAGACACAGAAAATATAAACCATAGATCATCTCAGAGGAAGTCACTAGCAGTAAAGGCTTCTTCAAGGAGATGAGTTTTTAGCTTGAACTTGAAGAAAGCCAGGAGATGAAGGTAAGGCAAGGAAAGCATCCAAGGAATGGAAGACAGCTGGTGAAAATGCAATGAGATGGGAGATTTCATGGGCATTTTTGAAGACCTCTGACACAGCAATGACTCACATGATCTCCATAGGTGTCAGGAAGAACAAAACCATCTCAGGTCCATTCCTCCTCCATCAGCTAGGGCTTGAGTATCCCCAAATGATTTCATACCCTCACCCAAAGCCACAATCTAAACTCTGAAAGAGCCTCTGAGCTACAGTTGATTTTATTTTCTCTTGCTCTGGGCTTTGCACTTTATGCTCAGTAATTTTGTTGTATGGGTAATACATGGATGGAGAGGAATGGATGAATGATAGATAAGTACATGGATACAGGAAGGAGGAATTAATATTACCTTATGAATGATGAATGATCTGATAGATAAGTTCAATCAGCAAAATTATCTTCCTAAACCACAGACCTGAACTCACACTGTGATAAGAGAATTTCTGGCTTAACTTTCTTACCTGTCATTTTCTTAAGATGAGCAGGTCACACAACTAGGTAGAGCCTGCAAAAATCAAGCTAAGACATCAACTATAGCTCCAGTGTTTGCCAGCTAGTTCCTGTTTTATATGATACAGATCCTGCCCTTTTGCTTTCTATTTTTTGGTCTGGAAATCATTATCTTACCTTATTTACCCTGAAATTCTTTTATATTTATGTAGGTTGCTGAAACTGATTCTCAGGGCTCACTGGTTTTTGTATATAGTGTCTATGCTCTGAGCATAATAAACCCATTTTTTCCTATCTCTGCCTTGTTGGTTGTATAGTTGGCATACGTACCTATAACTCCCTTGTTCCAGAATCTTGGGGGTTCTCTACCGCTACTAGAATTGAAATACAACTCCTCAGTTTCATATTTAAAAGCGTTCACAATCTTGTTCTAACCTGCCTTTCTAGATTTATTTCACAACACATCCCTTCATGCACTTTGACTTCAAACTGGCTTATTTGCTATTCCCTAGACTCAGTTTCCTCATCTGTGTAATAAGCCTATTTGCCAGTCTTCAAATTTGGTGTTCTCTCTTTTGACTTTATAAAGGCTTCTCCTTCCCCCTGCCCTACCCTAACCCTCCTATCCAACCTTCATGCATTCCTTCTTCACTTTAAAATCCCTGGTTTCATTTAAGGTTTAGTTCTGAGGCCACCTTCTATGAAGCCTTTTCCTGACCTTCCTAGGGGTTAATGCTCTTTCCATCCCGAAGTTATCTTGAACTTATTTATCTGAGCACCTGAAGAATTCATCCCTCTCCTCTTTTCTTGTAGAATGTAATTTAATTGAGAGCAGGGGTTAGTTTTTATTTGCTTTTATAGTCTCAATGACTACCATATTTAATTAAATGTTTGAATTGAGATGAATGGATGAACAGGTAAAAGGATGAGTAAATGAATAGGTGGCCCAGTGGAGAAGTGGCCAAATGAACTTGAGTGCATTTTCTACACTAGAATTCAGGTAACTTTTGAGGATGATAGCAATTCTTTCCCTATAAAGCTAAGAGGAATGAGAGGTAAAAAAAAAGATTCTTTCTCTCTAGGGATCTAGGAATCAAAGAGTAGGGATAAACTTGGGTTTAGGGGCAGAAGGAGGATGAAATAGCAAGAAAGGACAATGGCTCCAAGAATGCTGTCACCATGTACCCCAGGAGACTGAAGACAGGAAGGGAGGTGTCATATATAGCAAAACATTATTACTAGCATTGTTTGTGACATTAACAAACTAGAATTAAGGAAGATGCACATTGGAGAATGACTCAACAAATGCAAATATAAATATACATGAATGTAATAGAATTATCATCATGCCAAAAGAATGACAATTATAATAATTTAGGTAACTGTGGGAAGACATATGAATTGATACAGAAAGAAGTAAGTATAACCAGGAAAACAGCAATATAGTGGCTGCAACAATATAAATGGAAAAACAAGAAAACCCTAAAATGAACTCTATAAATAATAATGTCCAACTTTGGCTATCAGAGAAAAAAATAAGAAAAATCAGCTCTCTCTCACAGAGTTGGGGGACTAAGGGTGTAGAACACTGCTTATACTGTTAGTCTTTTTTTGCTTTAATAAAATTTATTATTTATTTTAAATTTCATTAACTTTTTTTTAAGTTCTAAATTCTCTCCCTCCCTCCAGCACTTCCCCCTACCCATTGAGAAGGCAAGCAGTATGTTATACATATGAAATCATGCAAAACATATTTTCATATGTTGAAAAAAAAGCAAGAAAAATAGTGAAAAAATTTCACTTCAGTCTGCAGAGTTTGTCAGTTCTCTCTGGAGGTGGACTCATCATGAGTCCTTTGGAATTGCTTTGGATCACTGTCATGATCAGAGCAGACAAGTCTTTCACAATTGTTCATCTTTTCAATATTGGTGATACTGTGTACAATGTTCTCTTGGTTCTGCTCACCTCATTTTGCATCAGTTCACATAAGTCTTCTACTATCAATCTTAATAAATCTCTTGGTTAGTTTTGCTGTACTGTTTTTTTCTCCTATTTTTATTTTTATTTTTAAAATAGAGATGGCTTTCTGGAGAGGGGAACAAGAGAGATCCATTTAATAATGAAAATGATGTAAATAACTAACAATTTTTTTCATAATGCAGTAAGCAATGGCTTTGGAGTCAGAGAATGTGAGTTCAAATTCTGACTCTGCTTCTTTGTGACCTTGGAAAAGTAATTTAACCACTCTGAGCCCCAAGAAGTTCTCTAAGACTATAAATTGTTCCTGAGTGTCCTTGAGCAAATCATTCCCCCTCTGAGCCTCAGTTACTCTACCTGTAAATTGAAGAGATTAGACTATTACTTCTTGGTTTTTTTCCAGCTTTTAATTCTGTGATCTAAATTACAGGAGTGCTGATCTGTATAAAGGGGGTGAGTTTCTATACTGATAAAATCACAGATCCAGAAATGTGCCCTCCCCCCTAAAAAATCTTGTAACCTGTGATTATTAATTTACTTGGGCTTTTCATTTAATTCAATATCAATTTCAATTTAATTTAATTTGGGCCCAATGAAGTCATGCTTCTTTGTATTACTGAGTCACCAAGTCTGGTTCTCTTTGTAGTATTACCAGTTGGCCCTGAGGTCTTTGTGTGGGGCCTTCACAGAGGGAGGGGAGACAGGGAGTCCAGAGAAGCAAAGGAAGGGACTGGTGAATTAGAATAGTCACAGAGGCCCTATCTCTTCTGACTGGTACTCTTTCTGTCTCAGCTTCGCCATTGACTTTTTAGGTGATTCAGGGCCAATCCCTTTCCTTTCCCCCTCTGGACTGAAGTTTTCCCATCTATGGAATGAAAAGGATGGATCGTATAGTGTCTGAGGTCTCCACAAACTCTGGGGTTCACTAGTTCTAGTTTTCCTTTCTCAATCAGTTCACAGACATTTATTAAGCACTTGTGATGTGCCTAGATCTATGCCAGGCTCTGGGGATATGAATTTTCCCATCAGTCTCTGTGTTTCTGTCACCCTTACCTTCTTAGGCACTGCTTCTCCTTTCACATCTGCATCCCTCACTCATCAACATTAGCTTCTTAGTGTGGGAGTCACTCTGCACCCCTACCTCCTATCTCCCTGACTTGGGCTCTGGGTTTCTAGTTCCCTGTGTCTCTCTCTGTATCCACGTGTGTCTTTGTTTCTGTTTCCATCTCTTTCTCTACCTCCGTGTCTCCGTCCCTATTTCTTTCTCTGTGTGTCTCTGTCTCCATGTCTCTCAGTCTCTCCATGTCTCTGTCTTTCTTTCAATCTCTCTGTATCTCTGTATTTCAGGCTCTCCTCTTTCTGTATTTGAGGTTCTCCGGGTCTCTCTCTATCTCTGCATTTCAGTCTCTTAGTGTCTCTCTCTGTCTTTGTGCTCCCTTGACAATAGGAGGTAAAAATAGCCCCTGGGCGGTGCTGGCTGGGATGGAGATAAAAGGGAATTTGCCTTTTGTGTCCTGTGGCCAGGATGGGGGGGTCGCTGGGCCTGCGCTGACACATGGGGATTGCTGACATAGCTCCCCTGCTGACCTTGACAGGGCTGATAAAAGAGGCTGAGCTGCCCCAGGCCCTCACTTCGGGTGCTGAGGTTGGTGATACAGGGTGGGGGAGTGTGACAGAGCTCTGACTGTGTGTGTATCTACTCACTCCGGGCAGGAGGTATATGGGAGTGGGTGGCTCTGTGGGGACGTCTCCGGGAGTATCTGTGAATCTATCTGTGAGTGTGTAGGTGTACAAGGCAGTGAATGGATAGGAGTCTGAGTGTGTCGAGTGTGGATGTATCTACCCATGCCATGCTGTGTCCTGTGTGTGTGTGTGTGTGTGTGTGTGTGTGTGTGTGTGTGTGTGTGTAGGAGGAGGGAGGACTGGGCTGCTATCCTGCCCCTACCTTGGGACCTTGCGGTGGGCTTCTAACTGAAGAAGGCTGAAGGGATGATGCCAGGAAGCTCCAAGGCCTGCCCTTCGCCATACTCCGGGATTCGAGCACACTGGCCTGCCCTAGGGCTGCCTCATTGACCCTTCCTTCTTTCCTATCTTCTCCCTATAGGGTTCCCTGGATTCTCTGCTGTTCCTGGCTTCTTGTCGTTGCTACCACTACCTTTGCCGCCATGATGGACCTGAGTGAGCTGGGGGAGGCTGCAGCCTACCTGAGGAAGAGCTACCAGGAGATGGTGAAGGTGCACACCATTCCGGGCGATGGTGAGAGCGGGCATAGAACATAGGGACGCAGACACAGAGGTGGGACATCGGCACAGTGACCGGGGAGTCACCGGGGTGTGGGAGTGTAGACTAGGACCCAGAGCAAGGCCAATGCTTCAATTAAATCATAGTAGTTATTGTTATAACAATAACTAATTTATATAACACCTTGAGGTTTACAAAGTGCTTTCCATATATTATTACTTTTGATCTTCACAATCCCTGTGAAATAAATGAAGGTGCTATTATTATTTCCGTTTTACAAACGAGGAAACTGAGGCCAAGAGTGCTTATTTTCTGAGGCAGGATTCAGTCTCTGGGACTTCTGCCTCCCGATCCCACACTCATCCTGTGGGCCACATAGCTGCCCACTAGTAGATTGAATAGACATTTATTAAACACACCTACAGGATGTGTGTGCAGAGAACCACGCTAGGTCCTGGGGTAGAATCTAAATTTAGATAAGATATGGTTCCTGCCCTCATGGAGGATAAAGCACATACTGAACTAGAAAGCCCAATATAGCCTAAGAAGTGCCTTAGAGAGGCATGAAACTGAGGGCTACAGGGAGAGATCTATGGCCCGGGAGGTGGAGGGGGTCAGGGGAAAGCTTTCTGGAAGAGTTGGTGCTAGAGCGAGTTGCATTTTAAAGGATGAGTAGGAATCCGACCAGCCAAGAGGGGGAGGGAGGACATTCCAGGCATAGAGAACAGCTTGAACAAAGGTGGAGACACTGCAGAGTGATGTGAACACAAGGACAAAGGGGCTGCGGGCCAAGGGCCCAGGAGAGATTCACAGCCATGACAAGCCTTCCCTCTGGATGGCTAGAGGAGGCCACCCCAGGACCAGGAGAGAGGGCATTGCCTCTGAGGGTGCTCGTGTCTCTGACTCTCGTGGATCTTGTGTCTGGAGGGTCAATATTATTAACATCTTCATGCCCAGGTGAGGAAAAGGAATCTCAAAGGGGACTTGGCCAAGTGAGTTAGGCTGAGCTGAAGTCAGAAGCCAGGTTTCTCTCCACCTAGGAGCCCCTCAGGTACACAGAAAAACCCCTAGCTCCAGTCCCAGATCTGTCATTTAGGGCTGGTGGGGACAGAAATGAGGAGCCTCAGGGATGGCGGTGGGAGGAGGCCCAGTATTAAGAGGGGCAGCATTATTGGGAGTGGGAAATAGGAGGGCTAAGAGGTGGGGAGATTAGGGAGAATTGTTGAGTTTCTCATCCCTTCTCTCTGGAAGCTCCTGAACCTCAGCTAGAAGAAGTCCACCACCCCTCCCCAGTCCTGACATTCATATTTCCCCTCCCCCAAGGGAAGAAATGGGTCTGGGTCCCAGATGAGCAGGAAGCCTATCTGGAGGCAGAAGTCAAGGAGATCAAAGCAGGCCGGGTGACTGTGGAGACCAAGGACCAGAAGGTAAGAGCCCCCAGGGGCCCCTCTGCCCCAGAACTGTCCTCAGGACCTTGTTCTTCATCTGAAAATCCCTGATGGCCTCCTCTGACCAATATGAGACCCTCAGCCTCCTGGGGCCAAAGCAGTAACCTTCAAACACTGTCTTCCCTATCCCAAATAGCCAGGACTCAGGGGGACTCTGCCTCCTGAGGAGGATCAGAGGGAGTGTGACTCTGGCCCCACTATGGGCTCCAGCCAGATAAATCAAGGCAGAGGCTGTGATGAAGAGATGATAAGGTCCTTGGATCTAGGGTCAGAGGACCTGTGTGACCTGGTACAGGCCATCCACCTCTCTAGGCCTCAGTTTCTCCCCTTGTAAAATGAAGAAATTGAATCAGGTGGTCTCTAAAGGCCCCTTTCAGCCCTAACGCTGTGATCCTAGAAGGGCAAATAGACATGATTGAAAGCTCACGACAACCTATGTGCTTGCTCTGACTGTCTCTTCGTCTGTCTCGGACTCTCTCTTACACTTACCCAAACACACACACCTATAGGAGGCAATAATTCGCCTTCTGGAAATATTGGCCATCGAGCTGAGCTGTGATTATACTGGAGAACCGATTGGAAAAAAAAGATAATTTGAAAAGGAATGGGGGCCAGGGGAAACGGGGGTGGGGTGGGGGGGTGG
>NC_058131.1:347820039-347841817 GCF_016433145.1 Gracilinanus agilis | reverse complement strand
GGAAAGGAAAGGAAAGGAAAGGAAAGGAAAGGAAAGGGAGGAGATGAGATGGATCACAAGTTAATATGAATGGATGATCACAAGTTCAATATGAATCATGTGTGCAGTGGCAAGCTAATGGGATCTAAGGCTAGCTTAATAGAAGTCTAGTGTCCAGAGAGAGGAAGCTGGCAGTCCTGCTGTCCATTCTAGTCAGATCATTTTGGTTCAATTAAATATCTCTGAGGGGGCCCAACGGAGAGAAGACAGGGCCTAGAGTGAGGAAGACTTGAATTTAAGACCCACTTGGTACTTATCAGCTGTATGACTCTGGCAAAATCATTTAACCTTACTCAACCTCAGTTTCCTCATTTGTAAAAGGAAGGTGTTGGGGTAGCTGGGTAGCTCAGTGATCTTGTGGATCTACTTGAAAAGCAGCAAAGTCTTTCTCACCATTTAGAATAAAGGAGGGATATGTATATAAATGAAAGGCAGGATGTGGTAGTGGATGGAAAGACAGCCTCCAGTCCAGGAAGACCGAGGTTCAAATCCTACCTCTGACACATCTTTGCTTAGAAAAAGCACTTAAACCCCTCAGTGCTCGAGGTGCTCTAGGAAGCCCTCTATGACTATAAATGCAGAGAAGGTGCCAAACTGAACTGGTGAAGGAATGTCCTCACTTGAGAGTTCCCAGTACCAGTGAAATCCCAGGTCCTATCCCTATCTCCTATGCAGATAGATGACTATAGAGTAAGCTGCCACCATGACTGATTGCTTCCATTTCTGTAGAGCTTTTAGTTACCAGAGAAGCTCTTCTAGGACAGGGACTTTATTTTTGTCTTTGTATTCCTGTCACATAGCAGAACATGTAGTAAATACTTCTGAATGTTAGTGGATCTTTGAATTAATATAGTGCTTTCTTCACAGTATCTTTGAGAGATAATAGGACGGGTATCATTATGCTTATTTTATGTATGAAGAAAATGAGGTGCGGAGACTTACCAAGGGTTACACAACTGGTACATCTTGGAATAAGGATTGGAAACCAGTTTTCCCACCTACACGTCCCATAGAATTTCCATTACAATTAAATTAATTAAACTAAATTAAATTAATTAAATTAAAATAAAAATTCAGTTTAATGAATTGAAAGTCATAAGGAGAAGACAGAGATTTGGAGAGGGAAGAGTGGCTCTGAACTGGAAGGAAGGATCACAGAAGGCCTCATAGAGGAGATGACACCTGAGCTGGGCATTCAAAGATAGACATCATTTCATTTTTTTTTAAACCCTTACCTTCCATCTTAGAATCAGTACTGTGAATTGGTTCCGAGGCAGAAGATTGGTAAGGGTGGGCAATGGGGGTTAAATGACTTGCTCGGAGTCACATAGCTGGGAAGTGTCTGATGTCAGATTTGAACCCAGGACCTCCTGTTTCTGGGCCCGGCTCTCCATCCACTGAGCCACCCAGCTGCCTCCTAGATATCGTTTCAAGATGAGGAGATGGGCTAGTGGAAAGGGATCCATTACAGGCAAAAAGCCTAAAAGCTCCCCCCATTCTTTTTTTTAAGCCCTTACTTTCTGTCTTAATATCAGTTCTTTTTTTCTTTGAGCTTTACATTTTATTGCATATGAAATAAGCATGGTAAAGCTAGCATACCTATTTATACCTAAAGCTAGCATAGCTATTCAAATGATAGCGAATTATCATCTAATTCAATTACCTCTAAGTTACTAATTATTCAGTTACATGCAGATCATACTACGATAACACAAATATACAAACACTCAAACATGTAAGTGATTGCATGAATGTAGTGCTAAGAGCAGTAAGGGCTGGGTAATTAGAGTTAAGTGGCTTGTTCAGGGTCACACAGCTAGGAAGTGTCTGAGGGCAGATTTGAACTCGGGTCCCCTCAATTCCAGGTCTGGCTCTCTATTTACTATGCTACCTGGCTGCCCTTCCCTTCCTTCTTAAAAGATCCTTCACTTACTTATGTTTTTATGTTGTAATCTTCAGTGGGACGTGAGCTTCCTGAGAGTGGGAACTGTTTTCCAGTTTCGTGTTTGTATACCCAGCACCTAGCATATATAGTGCCTGGCACGTAGCATGCGCATAGGAAGTTAATGAAATAGAACCTGATGCCACAGAAAGGAAATAGGAAAGTTTAGTCTGGAGAAGAAAAGAGCCATCATAGATATTATGAAACAGCCTGGTAGAGGGCACCGGATTTCAGGTTATAAAGACATGGGTTTAAATCCTGCTTCAGACATTTATTAACTATGAGACTCTGACCAAATTACAACTTCTCTCTTCCTCGATTTTCTCATATGTTTAAAAAAAAAAAAAAGGAAGAGTTGAACTCAATGGCCTTTAGAATCCTTTCTAGTTCTAAATCTTTGATTCTATGATCTTTTTCACTAAAATTCTGAAAGGGGGGGGAAAGGAACAAGCATTTATTAAGCACCAACTATATGCTAAGCATGTTATCTCATTCGATCCTCATAACAACCCTGGGAGGTAGATGTTATCATTGCCCCCATTCTACAGTGAGGGAACTGAGGCTGTTGGGTTAAGCAACTTACCCAGGGTCACACTGCTCCTAAGCATCTGAAAACTCAGGTCTTCCTTATTCCAGGCTTGATGCTCTAGGCACAATGCCACCTAGACTGGGGCAATTGGGCCCAGAAGGCAGCACTAGGAAAGTTAGGTTCAAGTCTCAAGAAGGCAGATTTCAGGGCAGTGGAAGGAAAGGCTCAGAGGAGTCCAGTCATGGATTAGTGGCTTTGGGAGGTAGTGAATTCCTTGTCACTGAAGGTCTTCAAGCAGAAGCAGAAGATCCCCTGTCTAGGATTTTGTAGCCAGGATTCCCAAAATGGGAGGAAGATTGGACTAGAGGACCTCTCGAGCTCTCTTCCAGCTCTGATTTTCTAATGTCTCCCATCCCTCTTCTCCAGAGTAGCCCTGCCCACTGCACCTCTGGGTCCCTCTGCTTCTCAAGAATGCTCAGCTGGGTCAGGTCGGGCACTCTCCTTGTGTCCCTTGGTCTGGGCAGTAACTGGGGATCCTGGGGGGCCTAGGGGCTTCAGATGACTCAGAGGGGTTCACCCCAGGTGATGACCTCATTCCCCTACAGATCCTGACTGTGCGTGAGGCTGATGTGCAGTCCATGAACCCACCTCGGTTTGACCTGTTGGAGGACATGTCCATGATGACCCACCTCAATGAAGCCTCGGTGCTACACAACCTGCGGCACCGCTATGCCCACTGGATGATCTATGTGAGTGTGTCTGGAGGATCCTATGACTTGAGTCCTATAGAAGGGCCTGGGGGCAGGGGAGCTCCATGTTTCAGAAACTCCCCTTAGTCCAGAATCGGGTGGGGTGGGGGGAGATAGGCCTCTGGAGGTGTCTTGGGTAGCACCTGACAATTGACCAAATCATAAATATTTTTAAAGCACCCCTCCACAAACCGAGACCTGTGCCCAGTACTAGGGATCCAATGGCAAAAATGGCATGGCCCCTGTCTCTGAGGGAGAGATCCTAGGTAGGGATGGGTGAGGGGCAAAAAAATACTATATACACAGATAAGTAAATGCAAAAAAAAAACAAACAAAAAAAACAAAGTAGGGACAGGTAGGTGGCTCAGTGGATAGAGCACTAGGCCTGGAGATGGAATATCCTGGGTTCAAATCTAGCCTCATATACTTCCCAGCTGTGTGACCCTGGGCTAGCTACTTAACCCCCATTGCCTAGCCCTTACTGCTCTTCTGCCTTGGAACCAACACTTAGTATTGATTCCAAGACAGAAAGTAAACGTTTTTATATATATATTACATATATTATATCTATCTATCTATTATATATATAACTATCAACTCATACATATGAGTTAATAGAGAGAATTATAGAGAATTTATATATTAGAATTAAATATATATTAATATATTTATACATATATTATATATATATATACACACACACATATAAAGTAAGTACAAAATTGGAGTAGGACTCAGGAAGAGGCATCAGCAGCTGGGGATGAGACATATTAGAGACAATGTTTGAGTTGATTTTTGAAGGAAGCCAAGGATTCTTTCTTTCTCTTTCTTTCTTTCTTTCTCTTTCTTCCTTTCTTCCTTTTTCTTTCTTTCTTTCTTCTTTCCTTCCTTCCTTCTTTTCTTCTTTCCTTCCTTCCTTCCTTCTATCCTTCCTTTGCTAGTCTCCTAGCTAAGAAGTGTCTGAAGTCAAATTCGAACCCAAGACCTTCCATCTCCAGGCCTGAATATCTATACACTGAGCCCCCTAGCTGCCCCAAAGCCAGGGATTCTAAAAGTCAGAGATGAGAAGAAGGAACATTCTAGGAGTGGGGGTACCAAGGAGGAGAATGGGGTGCTAAGTAGAGAAACAGCAAATCTATTTGACTAGACTGTGGAGTATGGGAATAGGTCAAAATGTGTAAAAAATCTGGAAAGATAGGCAGCAATCAGATTCTGACCATAGCTCTGTCTCTCCTACAGACTTATTCTGGCTTGTTCTGTGTCACCATTAATCCCTACAAGTGGCTCCCTGTCTACACTGCCCCTGTAGTGGCTGCCTACAAGGGCAAGCGCCGCACGGAGGCACCTCCCCACATCTACGCCGTGGCAGACAATGCCTACCACTCCATGTTGCAAAGTAAGGGCCTGACCCTGACCCAGACCCCTAATATCAGACTCTCTCATCAATATCTAGCTTCTCCCCCATCCCAGTGCATGGATCTGGCTCCCCCAAACCCAGGGCATGGGGCCAGGCTGAACTTGGGGGATAGAGGCGAGGGGAGAGGGAAGGAATTGTGGAGCCGAAACTCACATATCACCCTTTCTCCTACAGATCGAGAAAACCAGTCCATGCTTATCACGTGAGTACCCAGCGTTGGGGAGGGGATGGGAGGCCCGTTAGGAGCTGGGGGTCCAGCCTAGGGCCAGGGAAATGATGAGGCTGTCTCCCCCCACCCCTAGCCTCTCTAGCTTACTGACTCAGGATCCCTCAAGGCTCCAGGCAGATGATAGGATTCTAAGGCACTAGAGTGGGCTGGGAGTAGTTCACAGCCCTTGGGGGCTTTGGAGACATCCTGTTCCCTCCATACATCCTGCACCCCCCACCCCCACCCCCAGCTCTGTCAGCCCCTGAACCAAGAGAGAGCTCATAGAGTTCCTCAAGAAGGCTCACCTTCTCTGTCTCAGCAGTCTATGCCTCCAGCTCCCAAAGAGAAGTGACAGGAAGGGACCTGACCTTTGTTTCCCCACAAGGCCAGAGGCTTTTTTGGGGGATCCCAGGGCAGGAAACCATGGGGCCTGGGGTAGGGAATAAAAAGGGCAGGGCTAGGGATGAGGGGGCCCCAAAGGGGTGGGAGAAGCTTTCCAATGGAGACTGACTGGCTTTTTTGTCACCCAAGCGGAGAGTCAGGAGCTGGTAAGACCGTTAACACCAAGCGGGTCATTCAATATTTTGCCACCGTCGCTGCCCTGGGAGAGGGGCCGGGCAAGAAAGCCGTAAGACCTGCCCTGTTTTGGCTTCGGCTTGCTCCCTTTCTTTTCTTCCTCCTTTCCCCCTTTATCCTATTTTCCTTCTGGGGCCTCTCAGCCCCTGGCCCTGCCTGAGCCCCCTCCCCCAGGGAGGAGAGACTCTGGCCTGAGCAAGGCTTGACCAGCCCAGGGCCCTGTGTCCAGAGCTCTGGGGTACCCCCTTCTCCTTCCTCCCTGGGCCTCTGCCCTTTATTGAATGGTGTCCACCTGCCTTGCAGGCCTCTCCCAGTCCTGGCCAGTCCCATTTCCAAAGTTGAGCCTTGCTCTCTGGGGGCATTTTGGGTTTGTGGTGTTTTTTTGTTTTTTGTTTTTTTGTTTTTTTTCCCTTGTGCTTTTGGTTATCATCTTTTTTACCCCCTTATTTTGTCACCTTCCCTTTCATGTCTGATTCCCTGTTTGGGGTGTTTCTTCTTTTTTTTTTCTCCCTCTTTTTTAAACCTTTTCTTTTTTAAACCTTTCCTTTTAAAGCTTTTCTTTTTTAAACCTTTCCTTCTTCCTCCTTCTACTTTCTTCTGAGTGGCCAGTGGGAATAAGACAACATAGAGAAGGGTAATCTGGGAGTCAATAGGACTAGGAGCTTTGGGCTAGCAGGGAAAAGCAGAAGCCTTTGTGGACAAAATTAGGAAAAGCATAGGGGAACAGCTTTGGATTCCATAAGAGAAGTCCTAGAATGAGCAGCTTTGAAGGGGGAGAAGGGAGAATGAGCAAGGCCTTTTACTTCACTGTGAAAACTCAGAAGCTGTTTTGGGAAGAACTTTAGCCATCATCTAGTCCAGTCTATACCTTCAGAGATTTCTCCTCTGTGTCATCTCAACTTCCACTTAAAAATCTCTAGTGATGAGCGGCCCCCTACCCAAAAAAGGCAGCCAATTCCACTTTGAAGCAGACAGGGCCATGACTAGGTGAGGCTGCTGGTGCTCAAATCTAGAGGGTTCCCTTAGCATCTGAGAAACAAAGAAACATTCAGCAGTGAGAAGCAACCAAGTTTCACATCCGGTTAACAAGAAGAATTAGTTAAAATCGGAAGCATTTATTGTGTGTGTACCAGGTGAGGCAGCTATGGAGAGATACAAAGAAAAAAATGAAATGGTTCCTACCCTCAAAGAGCTTAGATTCATGAGGGAGATAATGCACGTGATAAGTACAAAGTGTTTAAGTGTTTAGAGAGGGAAAGCATTAGCAGCTTCAGCTATGTGGAAAGGCTTCACGAAGAAGGTATTGTGTCATTTGGGTCTTGAAGGAAGTGAGGGGAAGGTGAGGAAGAACCCTATTCCAGGGATGGGGGCTGAGCAGTGCAATAGCAAAGACAGAGATTATGCTGTCTCTCCTCTGTGTGAGGAACACTGAAGCCCACTTTGACTGGGAGTGCTTAAGAAGCATAATGTAGTGGGTAGCTCAGTGGATTGAGAGCCAGGCCTACAGATGGGAGGTCTTAGATTTAAATGTGGATTCAGACACTTCCTAGCTGGGTGACCCTGGGCAAGTCACTTAATCCCCATTGCCTAGCCTTTACTGCTCTTCTGCCTTGGAGCCAATACACAGTATTGATTCTAAGGAGCAAGGTAAGGGTTTTAAAAAAAAAAAGAAGAAGAAGAAAAAGAAGGCCATGCTGGATCTAGAGATCTAGAAAGAGTACAACTAGGATGTAGCCTTGGAGGGGTGAGGAAGTATAGCAACTGGTCATTTCCTATATATCTAGTCCCAGTCTCTCTCGATCTCCAGTTCTATGTCACCAACTGTCTCTGGGGCTTTTCAAACTGGGTGACCTATAGATAACTCAGATGCAGCCTGGACAAAAAAGAAAACTCATTATCTTTCTTCCATCTTAGAATCAATGCTGTGTATTGGTCAAGACAGAAGAGTGGCAAGGGCTAGGCAATGGGGGTTAAATGACTTGCCCAGGGTAACATAGCTGGGAACTATCTGAGGCCAGATTTGAACCCCAAACTCCTCTTTCTGAGTTTGGCTCTCAATCCACTGAGCCACCTATCTGTCCCTGTCCACCGTGGCCTTCTAAAGAGCTATGCTTCCAGTGTCGAGGGGACTAATGTTCACTGGCTCACTGGCATGGGGCAGCATCCTAGATACTGTCCCTCCACATGAGGTCTTGAGGTCTGAGTTGTCTTGGTGAGATTTCTCCTATCTTCCACCAACCAAACTTCTCTCAGACTGGCTTAAGGAAGTCCTCCCTGGGCACATTTTGTGGTGCTTGCCCTGAACGTAAGAATTGCTGGTTAAAATTGTGCACAACTCCAATAATGATTAGGAATGTCTTCCATCTAAAATCTATCTTCCTGTAATTTTCTCCAGATGTCCCTAGTTCTGCCCTTTGGGACCAAGAGAGGTAACACTAACAATAATATACACTTCACTCAATTGATAATCAATCCATATTTATTTATTGGGTATCTACTCTGCTCTGCTAGGCTCTAGGAGATATAAATGCAAAAATGAGACAATCCTTGCCCTCAAAGAGCTCACATTTTACTGGAATGGGTTGGCAAAGCCTCTACCACAGTTAGGTCAGTTGATATGGCAATTGTTTGTTTTTATATTTTTATACCCAGCACCTAGCACAGTGACTGGCACACTGTTGTTATTCATTTCAATTGTGTCCAACTCTTTGTGACCCCATTTGGAATTTTCTTGGGGTTTTCTTGGCAAAGGAGTGTTGTTTCTTTCTCCATCTTATTTTACAGATGAGGAAACTCAGGCAAATGGGTCTTACTTAGGGTCACACAGCTAGTAAATGTTTGAGGCTGGTTTTGAACTCATGAACATGAACATGAGTCTTCCTGATTCCAAGCCCAAGTGCTCCATACATTGTGCCACCTAGCTGGTACATTGTAAATGCTTAATAAATGCTCATGGGTTGACTGTTTGCACATGGGCTCTCACTGGTAAAAATGAATTCCCAGTGAAGAAACTCCCTCTATCGATAAAAGTTAGTACCTACAAATTATAATCTTAGAGTCACCTAAAACCTTGAGAGGTTAAGTGACTTGCCAGTCACACAGAGAGTAGCTGTCAGAGGCAGAACTTGAACCCAGGTCTTCCTGACTCCAAGCCCAGCTTTCTATCCACAGTGCCACAATACCACTTTCCTACTTTATAGATGAAGACACTGAGGTTCAGAGAAATGATCAACTCATGGTCACATGGCTAGTTGATAATGTAAATGGAATTAGAGCCCAGATTCTCTCTAAATTTGGACTGATTTTAAATGCAGCATTCACCACCATATGACACAGCCCATTTTGTAGCATCCCCATTTTATAGTTCTGCAGATATCCGAAGGGATCAGTTATGTACTCTTAAGCTTTCTCTTCTTTAAGAGGAATTATTATACAGAAGAGGAATTAAAGTAATTATTAGGAGATATCTTACCCAGGGATCTGCCAATAAAGCTGATAATCTAATTGAAATGGGTGAATATTTACAAAGATATTAAATGCCCAGAATAATGGAAAAGGAAATGGAATATTTAAATAATCTCAGAAAAAGGAAATGTATAAGCCAGCAATGAACTCCCTACGAAAACATTTTCTGTTCTCCAGACTAGACCTCCCTAGTTCCTTCACTGAGCCCCTCTATGCTCTCAGTCTCTACTCATCTCCACTTGTTGGTGTCCTTTAAAATGTGTTCTCTGTGACAGTTCAGATGTGGTCTGATCTTGGCAGAGGGTTGTATCACCATTTTCCTTCTGCCTCTCTCTTAATAAATTAGCATCTGTGTCTGTCATGTCCTACTGTTGTAGCAGCCACGCCTTGCGGAGCTGCTGCCCCAAGTGCCAACTAGGAGGGGTGTATTGTGTGTGGGAAGAGGGATCCCCTCTTGTTTTCTTACATATCTGCCCTTAGACATGCTGCTACTGGAGAGATAGTGGAACGGGGAACAGATAGACTATAATTATGTCCCTGCAATTGGCCCAAGAGACCCACAAATCCCAAGTAATGTAAGAGCCCCAGATTTGGGGGTGGGCGGCAGCTAGGCGGCTCAATGGGTGGAGAAGTGGGCTTGGAATCAGGAAGACACATCCTCATGAGTTCCAATCCAATTTCAGACACTTATAAGCAGTGTTACCCTAAGCAAATCCTGTTTGCCTAAAAAAAAAAAAAAAAAAAAAAAAAAAAAAACCAAACCAGATGGCAGACAGGAGACTGCGATGCTAGACTTGGTTTTGCCATTTGCTGGGTGACTTTGGGCAAGTTGCTTACATTTCCCAGGTCTCATTTTCTTCCTCTATAAAATGAGGGGTTTGGACTTAATATTTTCCAAGGGCCCTTATGGCTCTGAGATTCTGTAATTCGAAGTCACTTCTCATAACTCAATGCTCAGGGGTGAAGTGGAGGCTCCCCCGAGGTCCGGTGAGGTCAGTGCCTGGGAGTTAAATGAGCAACTAAACCAGACCATATTGGGGCAGAGAATGATGGAAGAATAACAAAAATTATTCACCTTCATAGATCAGTTGACAGAGCATTGTGAGAGAGCCAGGGCAGGTATCATTACCCCTGGTTTACAGATGAGGAAACTGAGACTTGGCATGATGACCTGACTGGCTTGAGGATATACAGTTAGGAAATACAGGTGGCAGGATTCCTACTCAGGTTTCCTGACTTTGAGGGGGACAAAGGAGAGACTCTTTCCTGGCTGACCTGGGCTGGGGGAGAGGGTAGAGAACCCTAAGGGAGGAGGGGAAGCTCCTCATCCCTCAGCCCCTACAGCTATGCCCAACCCCTCTGCCTTTTTCCCTTTCCTCCCTCCCCCACTTTCTCCCTTCTGCCATTTGCATTTCTCGATCTACCCCTTATTTTTTCTCCCACAAAATCACTAGGGGGTTTCTCCTCATAGGGGTGGCGGTGGGGCCATTTGGGTGGCTCAAGTTAACTCTGTGCCCAGGTCCTCCCCACTAACCAAAATGGCGGCCTTGGCTTTTAGCCTACACTTCGCAATGTTTTCTTACTCTCTCTCTTTCTTCCTTCTTTCTTTCCAGCAACTTTTGGCAACTAAGACTGGGGTGAGTTGGGAGAATCTCAGGGAGGGGAAAGGAAAACTCATATTCCAGAGGCTCCCCTCACTGCTACCCTCATATGTATATTAGAAAACCAGGCTCTAAGATTAAAAAATAAGAACCAAAGAAAAAAATCTCCCTGTCAGCCTCCCCTCTCCAGCTCCCAGCTACCTTTTTGAGCCAGAATCTAAGCTTCATCTAAGATACCTTCTACCCTTTTGCTGCTCCCTCAGGGAACCCTCGAAGATCAAATCATCGAGGCTAACCCAGCCTTGGAGGCCTTCGGAAATGCCAAGACCCTGAGGAATGACAACTCCTCCCGTTTTGTAAGTTATCTCAAGAGCAGCTAGGGGAATAAAAGGGCTGGGATAGGGGAGACAGCCCTCTGGCCCCAGCAACCAGCCGTTAGGGTCAGAGTCCTGCAATTAAGTGGCCCTTGAGGACAGAGAGATAAGTTAGGTGAGGGGACAGAAGGAGGAACAAGTTTGAAGGCAGAACAAAGAGTATCAGCCATCAAGAATTGGTCCAGGGGGAGGCGAGGTGCCTGGTCTTGGGCATACTGGGATGGGCCGGGAATGGATGGAGCCCTGGGAGCCCTAGAATCCAGGGCTGCTCACAGCCTGAATGTGTCCCCTTCACTCCTCAGGGTAAGTTCATCCGCATCCACTTTGGACCGTCCGGAAAGCTGGCATCTGCCGATATTGATAGCTGTGAGTCAGAGGGAGAGATGAGAGGGGAGGGGCATGGAGGGGGCAGAAGGTTCTGGTGGCAGCTTGGTTTCTTGCATACTAGGCCCAGTAACAAAATCAGCCTTCCTAGCTTCAAACCTTCAGCTCTCCCTGACGTGACATTTCAGAATTGTCTTATCCCAGAGACAGAAGTTTAAGGAGCGTTAACCCCAGGAATAGAAGAGAGAGGGGAGAAGGAGGAATAGGTAAGAGAGACAGAGAGACAGAGAGAGAAAAAGAGAGAGAGTGAGCGACAGACAGACAGACAGACAGACAGACAGACAGACAGACAGAGACAGATAGACAAGTAGAGAGAGAGAGACAGAGGGAGACAGAGAGAGACAGAGACACAGAAACAGAGGTAGAAAGATAGGGAGAAAGAGAGAGACACACTGAGACAGAGACAGAGAGACGCAGACATAGAGAGACAAAGAGATAGACACAGAGGCACAGAGACAGAGAGAGACAACGAGAACCAGAGACAGGGACAGAAAAGAGGAAATGAATTAGAATTGGGAGCTTGACCAGAAGTCACAATTCCATTGCAAACTCCCCCTTTCTTACCTCCTACCTCCAGGTACCAAGACTCAAGGAGTTTCCCCAAACATTTCCCTCATATCTCCCTGTTTCTCCACTTTTCCTACCACCTCTTCCCCAATCTAGGTCTCACTTCTTGCCTGCATTATTATATCTGCCTCACTGGTCTCCCTACCTACAGTGCCTCCTATTTCCAATTTATCCTTCACACAACTGCCAACATTCTCTTTATTACAGAGAGAGGACAGTATGGTCCAATGGCCAGAGAAGATCTCTGTTTCTGCTTCTGCCTCTGACACCTACTGACTCTGTGATCCTGGGGGCAAGACACTGAATCTCTCAGTGTTAAGTGTAATTCTTTAAAAACTAAGTTATAAGGGGCAGCTGGGTGCCTCAGTGGATTGAGAGCCAGGCTCAGAGACTGGAGGTCCTAGATTCAAATGTGGCCTTAGATGCTTCCTAGCTGTGTGACCCTGGACAAGTCATTTAACCCCTGTTGCTTAGTAGTGATTCTAAGACTGAAGGTAAGGGCTTAAAAAAAAAAAACCAATATTGTGAAGAAGGTGCCAGCCTGGGAGTTTCCTCACCTGAGAGTTCCTTATAGCTTACAATTTATATAGCATTTTAGAATTTGAAAAGCACTTTATTGTCCCATTTTATTCTCGCAACAATCCTGGAATCAGATCAAAGGAGATAGTATTTGCAAAGCACAAGATATGGTGCCTAACACTTAGTAGGCATTATATACATCTGTTCCCTCTTCTCCCCCATTTTTATCTCCATTCTACAGATGAGGAAACTGGGGACCGCTAGACATAATGACCTGTCTAGAGTCACACAGCTAGTAAGCATCTGAGGTCAGATTTGAACTCAGTTCTGTCTGACTTCGGATTCAGTTCTCTAGCCACAGCCACGTCACTGCCTATACCAGTGAAGGAACAAGTCCAGTCTCTATCCCTAACTTGTCTATCTAAACATATAACCATGTCACTCCCCTACTCAAAGGCTCCCCCCTCCCCCCCGTGGTTCCCCCTGCCCACAGGAAGACGTGGCATCTCCTCAGCCCATCACTAGTCTTTTTTATGGTCTTCAGTCTTATTACCCAGCTCTCTACTCCAGCCCAGGGGCAGCATGGTGGTGCAGCAGACCTAGAGTCCAAAAGTCAAATATGACCTTAGATATTTAATAGCTGCACAATCCTAGGCAAGTTGCTTAACCTGTTAATCCTCAGCTGGGGAAAGAAATGACAAGGTGCTTCAGTATCTTCACCAGGAAAACCCTAATGGGGTCATGAAGAGTCTGAATAACGTCCACACTCCAGCCCAACTAAACGCACCCACTTATCCTTTCCTTCACTCAGAGTGCTGATTCTGCTTTCTATCTGCCGCTGCTCCCAGAGCACCCAGCATCCGTGCCGCTCTGGCCAGAATCGGGTCTCCATATCTTTGTCCCCCCTCCTCCCCCAATCCAGGCACCTGGAAATGTTTGTCCAGTGAATGAGAACATCCCTCTCTCACACATACACCCAGAACCACCTCCCCTGCCTCTTAGACATTTACTGACACACAAATACACACATGTACACATAGGATCACAGAATTAGCATTAGAAGGGATCGTGTTGTTGTTCCCGCATTTCAGCCGTGTCCAACTCTCCATTTTACACTTACGTCTCCATTTAGTCCAACCCTTCCATTTTACAGTCAAGAAAACTGAGGCATGGGGAGGTTATGGGACTGAAAAGTACAGGATCTGAACTCAGGTCTTCTGACTTCAGAGTCAGGGTTCTTTTCACTATACACTGTCTCCTTGGATGCTGACACGCTCTCAGACATGTAAGCAGCTACAGACACACACATAAATACAGGTGCTCATGCATTCCAACACAGAGATAACATTGATACAGATTTGAACACACATTGAGGCAGATTCCCACTCCTTCATTCACTCGTACATATCCATGTTCTCAATGACACCCCCCAGGAACCTCCTTCATCAGCAAAGGGTTACCCAGCTGTCCGACAGGGCAGCTTCCTGCCTCTGAGCCCCACATAGGAGGAACTGGGTTTGTTCCTTCACCTCCTGTGCCCTAATTCTTTCTCCTCTCCTGCCCAGACCTCCTGGAGAAATCTCGAGTGATCTTCCAGCTGCCTGGGGAGCGAGGATATCATATCTACTACCAGATCCTGTCAGGGAAGAAGCCAGAACTGCAGGGTAAGAGGGTGAGAGAGGTGGAAAAGAAGGACCAAGTAGGACCCAAGTCTGAAGGGCATGGGGTTACAAGCCCTAGTGTGCTACTGTTTAACAATCAGTTCTTTATTTTTTATCCTATTACACCTAGTTTGTTATTTTTAAATGTTTATTTTTAGTTATCCTGCAAAACACACTTCTTTGTTGGTCATTGTTGTAAGAACATACTCACAAAACCAAAGCCCTCAAATAAAACCCTAAATACACTGATGTGAAAAATAGTTTGCTTTGATCCGCATCCACCTGCCTCTACAACAGTTCTTTCTCTGCAGGTGGAAAGCATTTCCAGTCATTAAGTCTTTTAGGACAAGCAACTCTTTTTTAAAAAAAATGTATGCAGGGTTCACTTTTTTTTAACCCTTATCTTCTATTTTAGAATTAAAACTGTGTATTGGTTCTAAGATCAGTAAGGGCTAGACAAATGGGGGTTAAATGACTTGCCCAGGGTCACACAGCCAGGAAGAGTCTGAGGCCAGATTTGAACCCAAGATCTCCCATCCTTAGCCCTGACTCTCAATCTACTGAGTCACCTAACTATCCTCCAGGATACACTTTTAAATTTAATATGCATTACTAACAACATAGACAATTAACAAAACAATTTGTGAAGAACTGTTTTGAAGTGTTTGCCAATTTCTGAGGGGTAAATGCTCACACTGAAAATTTAACAATCTCTTCCTAAAGTAGGTTAGAGTTGGTTCCAGCATGCTCATGGGTCCAGGATCCAGAAGGTTTCCGGGGGAGAAGACAGGGCAATAGAGAAATGAGAGGGCCCAATAGGGAGTCCTCATTTGAAGAACAGCAGTCCTTGGGCAAAGGTCCAGTATCTATCAAGGAGTAGCCTAAACCTTCAAAGAGCTTGACCCCTAAGATGCCTAGCCTAGAGTTTCCTCTGAGATGCCAATGGGTAATTATCATGGATAATAACGATGACAATGATGCCATCTTTCTCCAGTGCTTAAAGGTTTCAGAATGAATTCCTCACAAGAGTCCCAGAGAGGAGTGAGTGAAAGAAGGTTTATTACGCCCATCTCATAGTTGAGAAAACCAAGTCTCAGAGAGGTGAATTTTAGTCAGAGGGGTTCAGAGGGCAGCAGCAGCAGGTTCTCCCAAAAGTTGTACACGGCTAATTGAATTAACTCACATGGATTTAGGTTCACAAGGCCTCCCCCACCACCCCCAACCTTCTGAGGAAGGGTCATGCAGGTATTATTATCACCATTGCCCTTGGGGGTAAATTGAGGCAGAGAGAGGTGTCCATGGGATTTTAACTTAATTTTGACTCTACATTGTGGCCCTCTGGGTGGAAGGACCCTCAGCAATACCTCATTTAGCATTTGTTGGTTTCTTTGTTTCTTCCTCAAGGGGCATCCTGGGAGAGAGAAGAGGGGTGACTTCTGTTCTGGGTGGGGGAAGGCAGAACTGGTTCCAAGACCAAAAGAAAGAGCTCTAGGTTCCGTTCCCCATTTAGCTTTATGGTTATCGACCCCGGTTTTATAGAAGTGAAATCACTTGGTTTAAGTCACACCATGCACGGGTGAATGTCTGAAGCAGGATTTGAAGCCAGGCCTCCTTGTTCCCTTCCCCTGGGCTGCTGGGGGGAAGGAAGACTCAGAGAGACAGCATCACCCTTGACTGAATCAGGAGGCCTGGCTTCGAATCCTGACTGCTATCTGCCAGCTGCGTGAGCACAGGCAGGTTGTTTCACCTCTCTGACCTTCAGTTTGCACATCTGGAAAACAGGGGCATGTAATACTTATCCAGCCTATCTAAGAAGGTCTTTGAGCAGAAGGCGCCATGCAGACCTTACGTGCTAGAGAAATGAGACTATTTTTAGGAGGAAGAGCCGCTGAGAACCCTGGCCGAGGGCCCCGCGAGCCAGGGGGGACCTTGACTGGCTGACTTTGGAGATGCTTAGAGTAGGTCCATTGCCTTCCCCAAACTATATTTTACTTTCTGGTTTCTACAGTTCTGAGTGCAAAACTGCCCAGGGCCATGTACTCACTATGGGGTCAAGAAGGGAAGAGCCACTGGGGCTGCTCTGTCCCACAGAGATCAAGGGATAGAGCGGCTCAGGCTTGTCAGCTGGAAGTTAGGAAATAGGTGGCCTGGGTCCTCCGATCTGTGGGAAGCAGGACAAAGGCCAGCCTTGGGGGAGCCACTCGGGATCCAAGGTTGATGTAGAGAGTGGGCACCCTGGCTGGGTTCCCTGGAAGCTTCCTGGACAGGAACTGACCTCTGGGTCAGTTTATGTTAGTTTATGCCCAGATGCCTGCTGGGCCTGAAGTTTCTCCATGTGTCACCAGATATGCTGCTGCTCTCTCTGAACCCCTATGACTACCACTTCTGCAGTCAGGGCGTCACGACTGTGGACAATATGGATGATGGACAAGAGCTGATAGCCACTGATGTATGTAGGGGTAGGGGGAGCTTTTGGTATGGAAGGGAGACCTACAGGAAGCTCAGGATGTTGGAGGGGGCGATGGAGCATTCTGGGAGGACAGAAGGAGATGTAGGGGGGATGCAGGACAGTGGGAAAGCAGAGAGAGCATATAGGGAATTTACAGTATGGAAGAAGAGAAAGATATGTGGAAGGCTTGGGCCTGAGGGCGAATGTAGAGGCACATGGAGGGATTCTGAGGGACAGAGGGAGATGTATTGGGGGCTCAGGATATTAGGAGCTAGAGGAGAGTTATCTGCAGGGCTCAGAGGGTAAGAGGAGGATGTTTGGGGGGGTCCTGTCCTAGACACTCATACTCTCTGTAACCTTCTTCCTCCCTCTCTTGCCCAGCATGCCATGGACATCCTGGGATTCAGTGTAGATGAAAAGTGTGCCTGCTACAAAGTAGTGGGGGCCCTGATGCACTTTGGCAACATGAAATTCAAGCAGAAGCAGCGGGAGGAGCAGGCAGAGGCTGACGGCACTGAGAGTGAGACCCCAGTCCAGACCCTGATCCTGGATTCTGCCCCGCCAGAATACTTCTGTGCTATTTGGGAATGGTGGCCCCCAGTCCTGCCAGGTGTTACCCCCAATGTCCCACCCCCTTCCCCAAACCACTGACCCTCTCCTGATTGCTCCCACAGGTGCTGACAAGGCTGCCTACCTGATGGGGATCAGCAGTGGGGATCTTCTGAAGGGATTGCTGCACCCCCGAGTCAAAGTAGGGAATGAATATGTGACCAAGGGCCAGAGTGTGGAGCAGGTGAGTGGAATGAGGAGCAGCAAGGGTAAGGGGGCCAGAAGAGCAGGTATGGGACAGAAAGGAGGAGGGGGGAGACAAAGGAACAGAGGAGGTGGGAAGAGGCACCGGAGAGAGATCAGAGGAGCAGGTATAGGATGGAGAGGAGGAGGACAGAGGAACAGGGGAGGGGCAGGGGAGCAGGACAGGGGATAGAGGAACAGGTGAGAGGGATCAGAGAGGAGGAAGTGAGGGGAGCAGAGGAGGTGAGGGGACAGAGGAGCAGGTACAGATCAGAGAGGAGGACAGAGGAACAGAGGAGGGGGGACAGGGGAGCAGGAGAGGGGGCACAGGAACGGGTAAAGGGGGACAGGGGAGTAGGAGAGGGGGCACAGGAGCAGTTATATGTCAGAGAGGAGGGGTGAGGGGACAGTGGAGCAGCAGGACTGAGGAGGGATAGACCGGGGATGAGGGAACAGAGGAGTAAGTACTGGAGGCAGAGAGGAGCAGGGGTCGGGATCGGAGATACCGGTTTGAAGAAGCCCTGAGAAGGAGGTTGGGGGACACGAATGAGTGAGTGAGGACAGAAAAGAGCAGGAATGGGGGGACAGAGAGAATGTAGGGGGCTAGAGAGAGGCAGGTGTGGGAGGTCAGAAGAGGAGAGGAGGAAGACAGTAAGAGAGCCTGGTGAGTGGGACGGGGGCGGGGCCTGACCGGGCGTGATGCTCGGGGCAGTACGTCCGGACCCTAAGGCAGCCAGCCCTTCCTGGCACTCCCGCAGGTGGTGTTTGCCGTGGGGGCTCTGGCTAAAGCTACATACGACCGGCTCTTCAGGTGGCTCGTCATGCGTATTAACCGGACCCTGGACACCAAGTTGGCCCGGCAATTCTTCATCGGGGTGCTGGACATCGCTGGCTTTGAGATCTTCGAGGTGAGCCGCAGGCTGCCGGCGCAGCCGCAGGAAGGCACCTCGGACCCCTGGCTCCTACGCCTTCGGGACCCGTCAATTCTTTGGCTTCCTGGGCTTCTTGGGGGAGGAAGTGGCGTCTCACAGGCAGTGGGGACCCCGCAGCCAAGGGGCTCCAGGACAGTCATGAGGACCCGGATGCATAATCAATCTCTCAGCCCATCCCATATCTGCAAAGTAGTTTCTTCCTAGGAAGGGAAGGGAATAAGCATTTATAGGGGGTACATGCTAGGGCTGTGTGCCAGGCACTGGGCCAAGGGCTTTACAAATATTACCGCACGAGGTAGGTGCTATTATTATCCCCATTTTACAGATGAGAAAACTGAAGCAAACAGAGGTTTGCCCAAGGTCACATGCTAAGTATCTGAGGTTAGATTTGAACTCAGGTTGTCTTGACTCCAGGTCCAGGACTCTATCGGCTGAGCCACCTAGCTGCCTCAATCATCCACGTGAAAGCGAGAGCTAAATTTATTGGAATAAAATAGATTACATCAAGGATCAGATCTCTCCCTTCACCTTTCACCTGTTGAACTTCTCCTCCTCCCCCCAGGGTGCACTCAATACCACTTCTTCCAAGATGCCTTCCTTGATCTCTCCTGGTGGGGGCAAACTTCCCCATGGGAACAGACCCAGTAGCTTTGCATGCTCTGAGGAAAGCATTTTGGAGGCATTTATTTATTGATTTGATTTTTAGCTAGCTAGGCCTTTGATTTCATCAGTGTAGAGACCTGGTGAGGAATGCAATGCAGAGGAGAGTCTGTGCTCAAATATAGTAGAAGAGAGTCATTGGACTCTGCCTAGCCAGAATGTGTCAGAAGCAGGATTTGAACCCAGGTTTTGCTGACTGAAGCCAGCTCTCTTTCCTCTACCCCTACCATCTCTCCACATTGTTACCACTAGGGAGTACCACTGTTAGAGCCAAATTAAAATGTGACCTCAGACACATACTAGCTGTGTGACCCTGAGTAAGTCACTTAACGCTGTTTGCCTCTGTTTCTTAATTTGTAAAATGAACTTGAGAGGGAAGTGGCAAACCATTCCAGGATCTTTGCATAAAAAACAAACGAAAAACAAAACAAAAAAACAAATGGGGTCACAAAGAGATAGACAAGACTAAACAAAATTATAGTTATCTTTCTCTTTCCCCACTAAGCCACTAGCTCCAAAAGGGCAGGGACCATTTAAGATTTAATAATATTTCATCAGTTATTTAATAGATCCTTTATTATAATTGAATATATTATATTTAATTTATTACTTAATAAATATTTAATCTATCTCTCCCAACTCCAAGTACACTGCACTCACAAGCAGTTAATAAAAGTGTCCCATAAGGGGGGAACTAGATGGCTCAGTGAATTGAGAGCCCACCTTAGAGATGGGAGGTCCTGGATTCAAATGTGATCTCAGACACTTCCTAGCTGTGCAACTCTGGGCAACTGTCTTAACCCCAATTTCCTAGTCCTTAACCCTCTTCTGCCTTAGATCTGATACTTAATGATTCTAAGACAGAAGATAAGAGTTAAGGGGGGGAGGGGAAAGCTAGTAGATGGAGATCCAGGCCCAGAGATGGGAGGTCCTGGGTTCAAATCTGTCCTCAGATGCCTCCTAGCTGTGTGACCCTAGGCAAGTCACTTAACCCCCATTGCCTAGCCCTTACCACTCTTCTGCCTTAGAACCAACACGCAGTAGTGATTCTAAGATGGAAGGTAAGGGTTTAAAAAAAAGTATCTCTTAAATCTGAATTTGAATTTCAATCTCAGATTTCTTGGGAATTTTATGATCTAGCCTTGTCTATCTGTTCTGTTCCTGCCTAAGTGTTTCTTTTCTTTTCTTTCTTTTTTTTAAAACCCTTACCTTCCATCTTGGAGTCAATATCGTGTATTGGTTCTAAGGCAGAAGAGTGATAAGGGTAGGCAATGAGGGTTAAGTGACTTGCCCAGGGTCACACAGCTAGGAGGCATCTGAGGATAGATTTGAACCCAGGACCTCCCATCTCTGGGCCTGGTTCTCAATCCACTGAGCCACCCAGCTGCCCCCTAAGTATTTTTTTTCTCATGTAGACACAAATTGGCCCAAATCGTGGGACAAAGGGCAAGAATGAAAGCAATCCGTCAAGGAGGCAGCCCTCCTGCCCCCATTTTTTGAGACTGATAAGGGAGAGAGGAAAGAGAAGAGTGCAGAAATAAGGGAGAGGGAATTAAGAGAAGGGAAGAGAACAGAACATTGTGGGTGGGCCGGGGTTACCCACATTTAGGGAGTAGCAAGAGGAAGGGAAGATGGGTCAGAGAGATGGGGGGAGATCCAGGAGAATTGCCAATAGGAAAGCCAGAGAAGGAGAAAGGGTCGGGGAAGTTGGCTCAGCCTAAGGGGACAGATGATAAGGGGACAGAGAATGAGGGCTGAGAAGAGGCAGCTGGATGAGTGCATCAATCCTGAGGCTCTCAGAAAAAGCACTACCAGGGAACGGTGAACACTGAGTGGAGCTCTAGGGTAAGGAGTGAAGGGGGAAGGAGGTCCAGGCTCAGGGAGGGAGGCTGAGGCTCCAGCTCTCCAGGAGGCCCTGCCTCCAAAGCAGAGTGGCTCGCTGCCCCCTGGCCTCCTCTGGCCAGTGGTGAAATCATCTCTGTAGCCCCTGGGCCTCAGAAATCAGCAAAGCTGCAAGTCAGGACTTAGCTTGGTGTTTGGCTGGTTGTCTAA
Source organism: Gracilinanus agilis (assembly GCF_016433145.1). NCBI lineage: Eukaryota > Metazoa > Chordata > Mammalia > Didelphimorphia > Didelphidae > Gracilinanus > Gracilinanus agilis. The sequence continues at coordinate 347,820,901 of NC_058131.1, read as the reverse complement.
ACTCGAGAAAGCGATGGAGAACATGTTCATCCTGAAGATGGAACTTTAAAGTGCAGCCTCCCACGACCCCAGCCAGCTAGCAAACATTTCTCAACACGCTGCCCGACCTCTGCCGCTTACTAGATCATAGTCCGGTCACCGAGCCTCTTCTCTGAGAGTAATGACAGCAGAGCAGATGGGAGACTTCCATGAAGTGAAGCTCCCTCCACAAGTCCTCTCCACAAGCCAGGCAGCATGCCCTAGCAGACCACAAGCTCCAGGAGGGCAGGAATGGCTTCTTTCCCAGTCTTCCTGGCCTCTCCGCCTGGCACAGTGCCTTGCCCGTTGTTTAGTCATGTCTGACTCTTCGGGACCCCGTGGACATGCCAGTATTGCCCTCGGGGTTTTCTTGGCAAAGATACCAAACTGGTTTGCCATGTCCTCCTCCAGGGGACGACGACAAACAGATTTAAGTGACTGGCCCAGCACCACACAGCTACTAAGTGTCTGAGGTCAGATTTGAACTCTGGTCTTCCCAACTCTAGGCCTGGCGCTCTATCTATCCAGCTGCCTCCTAGCAAATAGATGTTAGGTTTCTTGCCCAGGGCTAGGTGGCTCTGTGGACTTAGAGATGGGTGATCCTGGGTTCAAATCTAGTTTCAGGTATTTCCTTGCTGTGTCACCCTGGGCAAGTCACTTAACCCCAATTGCCTTACCCTTAGTCCTCTTTGGCCTTGGAATCGATATGTGGAACTGATTCTAAGGGTTAAAAAAAAAAAAAAGTTTCTTGCCCAGGATCACACAGCCATGAAGTGGCTGAAATAAGATTTGAACTCAGGTCTTCCTGTCTCCAGCCCTGCCCTCTCTCCACTGCACCTAACAC